>NW_005201404.1:0-9679 GCF_000372725.1 Emiliania huxleyi CCMP1516 | reverse complement strand
AAGAGTCCGTCGCCTCTGTCGGCCGCTCTGGCCTGTCGGAGAGCCTGCCGTACATACAATGGGTTCTACTCTCGTTCTTGAAATCTTGAAAATCCCACCGCCACGGCCCACGCTTTAACAGTGCACACAAAACGGTCAACGCGGCACACAAATCGTTATATTTAGTCCAAATCCACCGGTGCTTTCGCTGATTTCTGCCAATGAGCGACCACGTCTTTTGCCGACTTCCTCTTCTCAAAATACCTGGAGCATCCAAAGATGAGAGCGAGAAAGGGCACAGAAGTTGCCCACGCGAGCACCTACAGACCGTGACAATGTGAGGCCGGAGCGACCGTGCGCGCTGTGTGTCATGCTGTACCTTGGCGTGTGCAAACTCCAGCGACACCTCGTCCACCTCCGTACGCTCCGACTTCTCGAGAGCAAGGATGACGACTCCGACGATGCCGTATAAGATGCCGAGGTAGAGATGGCAGGCGAGGATGGCGCACGAGACGCAGTGGCATAGGCGCACCACGCACGAGGGCAGGCAGGAGGCATTGGCACACGTGCAAGCCCCGACCATCCCGCTCGGCACATCCCACATCATCTGCACGATCGTGCCGATCGTCGCCTATATCGACAATATGCCACAGACTGTCAGGAGGTGCCCCGCACAATCACCTTCGACAGCGTGGCTTTCACCTCGAGGATGGAGCGGAGCAGGGTCGTCTGGACGGCAGCAATGAAGACGGCGTTGAGGAAGAAGGCAAACGTGACTGAAGAGAGCAACACGAGCGACCGCCGGCAGCGCGTGTAAGGGTGTGCGGGGTGAGCGCAGAAGGCAGAGAGGAGGACGTGGTTGTTCTGAAGGTAGAAGAGCAAATCCTCCCACCATCCGTTAGGCGGGTAGTGGACCTTGCCCGCGATGAGCATCTCACGCATCTCCTACGAGTTGAGCCGCATGGCACATAGCGGTGTGTTTGCAGATGGGGTGGGCAGAGGGTGTGCTCGAGAATTCGCGCCCGGCGTGCGCGCCTCAAACTCTCTAACGGATGGCGGAGCCTCGTTGAGGATGGTGTCCATCGCTCTGCTCTCCCTAGAGGGCACGACGACGGCAGAGCGAGAGCTAACCAGGCGCGCGGCCTACTTCCTCACTTTTACGCGCTCGAGCGCTCGGAGCGGCCCGTTCGTAGGCACGGAACATCATTCATGTGTTCACCCGATATCGTTCCGAGGATAGGTGGGAGCAGTCTCCCTTTGTGGGACCCGTCGCACACGTTGTCTACCTGGAGTGGCGGACGGCGTTGCCGCCGCGGTACGTGCTCTCGCTTATCAGCGACTACAACCCTCTGCTCGAGCACGCCGAGCAAAAAGAGGAGGACATTGAGGAGTACTCGAGCTTCCACGCCCTCCTGCGCGCCTGCTCGGCGGAGTACCTCGACTGGTGTGTGCCCGCACACAACCATCGCCCTCTGGCGCGCCCCAGGACAACGCAGCTTGCCCTGTCCTCGCGGTAGGTTCGAGCACCTGCCAGTGCGCTTCAGGATGAGCAAGCTGCGGCCGGCGCTGCCGAGTCTACCCCTGTCGGCGCTGATGCAACTGCCGTCGCTCAGTGCCGAGCCTAGCCTTGCCGGCGCTGCCGAGTCTGCCTTGACCGGCGCTCGAACAGCCTGAGAACCCCCGGGTTCTCAGCTTGACTTCTGAGAAACACGACTTGTGTTGCTGTCGGTTTTCATTTTTTATCATGCGCGCCGTAGACTAATTGTGTTGTGACACACTTGTGTGGGGGTAGCCCCTTTTTTGCGCCTTGGATGAGGTATCTCCATGCGTCCGTGCGCGTGTGTGACGAGGGGATGTCCGACTCGTCGAGGGAGCTAGAGCTCTCTCGTCGGCTTGCCAGAGCAAACACGACTGGGAAATTCACACAGCTCCTCTCAGCTGAACGGCTCCTGCACAAAGATCGCAAGGGCGGGGGCCTGTTCCTTTTTACCCATCTCACAGTAGAGAGGTGTCCGTTTTTATTTATTTATTTGAACGGCTCCTCCCAAAGTGCAGAGAGTGCAGAGTCGCAGAGATGAGAGAACTCTCACCCCCATATAAGGGACAAAGAGAGTGCAAATGAGGAGCATTATACGTGTGAGAGCTGTGTATGAAGCGCCCAAGCACAGAAAATTCAAACCCATTAACTCAGCCGCTCGGGGGCCCGACGTGGCACGATGGCACGGGGCTCGCTTTACGCTTCACGACTTGGCCTTCCTCTTTCTTTGGCGCGCTTTGAACTCGCCGGGCAGCATCGCCGCGCTGACGCCTCTTTGCCACATGCCAAGCCGATTACGCTGCGCCCTCGCCTCGATCGCATCCCAGCCGCTGAGGGGGCGCTGCGCATAGACTGCACCAGCGCTGCGGTAAACTGAGGCCAGACCCTTGCGCAGTAGCTCGGTCGACAGGTCACGCCGCCGTATCCCGTACTGTACCGTTCCGACGATCCTCCCATACTGGTCGCGCGCGTAGCAGCGCACCCTGACGCGGCGATTAAGGAGCCTCTTTGTGAAGGCCTTGGCGTCTGCCCCGAGCGGCTGTCCTGGCTGCCCAAACTTGGCTGTCTCCGGCGTGTCAACGGCAGCGATTCGCACAGAGATGGTGTTCTCTGACAGCTTGCCCTTGAATTTGCCAGACGACAGGAGCGTGGGCGTGTGGCGAACGCGCAAGGTGTCGCCATCGCTCACGGCGACCACCTTGGCAGCAATGGAACGGTGCTGCCGCAGATGGCTGCCAGGCATGTCGTCAGCGGTCAGGTAGAGGTCGAGACAGCGCTGGAGAGTGGAACCCGCGCAGCCAGCAGCTACGCCAGCCGCAAAAGAGCCCACGGCGACCGCGGGAGACTGCTGCACTGCCTTTGAGGCCGTGGCAAACAAGCCAGTCGCAACAGCGGGCGAATTCCGCACTGCATCTGAGGCCGTGCGAGCCGCATTTCCCACCGAACCTTGCACCACAGCGAAGAACGGTTTGGCTCCGGGCGTGAGCGCCGCAGGGATGGAGGTAGCCACGAGGATGGCCAGCATGTCTCTGTGGTGCTCGTTTACTATGTGCGCGGCGGCTGCTGGCTCTCGGCTCGCTCACACCGCCACACAGTTGTATGTGTTCACAGCCTGGTTATTGAGAAGAAAATACGCACAAAAATGGCGCTGTGCGCTGGTCTGTGAGAGGTTGAGGTGCGAGCCCTGGAGGCATTGGGGATGGGGGGAAACTACCCGCGGGCCTAGAAGGCCCGCGCGCAGGGGGGTGGGGCATTGAGACCGGTCATGAATGAGTGCGCGACACGCATGTTGCGAGCAGCGTTGTTGATGTTTTGCGCATCGCCACAGACGGCGGCGTTCACAGCCTTGTTATTGAGAACACGTCCTGTGGCGCTGTGCGCTGGTTCACGTTCACACAGGGGACTTGTATTGAAAAGAAATTATCTCGCAGACCTTGTTTACAGAGTTACAGTCTATGACTATGTTATTGAGAAAAAATACGTCCTATGGCGCTGTGCGCTGGTCTATGTACTATGTGAGGTTGATTCACAACAAACAAGAATTCACAGACCTGTTATTGAGAAAAAATACGAGATGCCGCCCTGAACACCGGCACCTCTCAGTATAAAATTGAGTATAATGTTGTTGGCGAAACAAGAGACGTGGCTCACTCTGGTGGTAGAGCGGGTATACGAGATTCCACAAGCTCGGGAGGACCACTCACTGTTTGCTGGGTCGGGTGCGCAGGGCGAAGGCGACCGCTCCCGCCACGCCCACCGCGCCCGTGGCCTGCATCGCCGCCGGGGGCCCAAATGCGGCGGCGACGGCGCCCATGCCGACCCCGCCAAGCACTTTGCCCACGTCACCCGCGGAGGTGTGCAGAGCGAGCGCGTGCGCACGCTCCTCGGGCTTGGTGCTATCGATGAGGAAGGGTAGCGTCGTCGCGAGTCTGATGGAGAGGAGGGCGGTGCTGCCGAGGCCGAGCGCCCAGAACTGCTCCGTCGTCTCGACGAGCGACTGGAGCGCGAGCACCGCCGGCGGCACGGTGAATGCGGGCAGCATAAGCGCTCGTCTGCTTGGCGCGCGGTCGGAGAGGTAGGCGGCAGGCTTGGCGCACACCTACGCGACAGCTCGACGAAGGTCTGCCGTGCCGAAAGGTGCAGGGCGAGCGTTTGCTGTGCGCCATCATGCATCCGATCACCGACATGAGGTACGTACCTAAAACGGTTTGCGAAGGGAGCTCTGCACTGGGTGCAGCCGTGCCCTCAATGGCCGCAGCAAAGGGCGCGCGCCGACCATCGTAGACGACATTTGTAGGTTCTCATACCTACACGGCATTCGGTGACGGCTTCACAGGGATGGTCCGTGGCCCACAACGGCTACGTTATCAGCGCGCATAAAGAGCATCGAGCCTACCGCCATGGAGGCGTCTCGGATTCCGCCCGTGAAGGCGGTGGCGAGCAGCCCCTGCATCTCCGGCTGCTGCACGACCCTCTCCATCTGCTGCCACGCCGTGCGCTGCGCCGCGCCGGGCGTCGTCGCCGTTGCTCGCATCGTCTCGGGGCAGAGAGCGTACAGCGACAGGGAGGAGACGCCAAAGAGGCCCGAGACGACAAAAAAGGGCGTCTGGACGTCGAAGGCGTCAGCCATGTACCCACCCACCGCCGGGCCGAGCGACACGCCCGCCAGCGCCGTCATCTGCAGCGGCGCGTTTGTGTTTGCTCGGTTTTTGGGCGTTGAGATGTCGGAGAGGTAGTTGGTTGAGCCAGTGACGAGGGCGGTCCCACCCACCCCCGCAAGGGCGGTGCACGCCACCATCTGCTCCGCGCTCGTGCTTAGCCCCATCCCCGCCATCGCCACGGCCTCGAGCGCCGCACCGCCGACGAGTAGCGGCCGGCGCCCCACTCGCTCGACCAGCGACGCGGCGGGCACGTTAGCCAGCAGCTTCACCAGTGACTGCGTCGACTGCACCATCCCGATGTGCCCCGCGTCGAGACCGAGGGAGCGCATGAAGACGGGCAGCACCGGGATATTGATTCCCGAGCCCACCTAATGAAAACGGAAACCTTATGGAGCGGCGCAATTCATGGGCGGCGCTGGATGTCATGAGCAGCCGACATAGTAGAGCATCAACGAGGCGGCGATCGGCCGCACCCTCGCGTCCACCGGCTCGGCGTCCCGGTCTACCGCGGCCTTGAACTCGTCCCACGTCACCTGGGGGCGGCCAATAGCATCGCAAGAGCTGCTAAAGGGTCACTGCAGTGATCTTTCTACCGCCACCTCGCCGTCGCCGTCGCTGTCCATCTCGGCCACAACGGCCGCCGCGGAGCGAGCAAGGAACTTGTCGCAGTCGGCATCGCCTGACTCGCACACCCCCGCGTCGACCAGCATCTGCCTCGCCTATTCATAGCGATGGAAGTGAAGGAGTCTGTCACAGTCATCCAGCTACTACAGTACGTGCCTCGCCTCTGTGGTGTCGATCCGTCCATCGCCATTGACATCGTACGACTTGAACCGTGCACGGAGCGCGTCGTGTTCAAGGTACTTCAGGCCGAGGTTGGCGAGGGGTGCCGGGACGTTGCTGAGTGTAAGCTCCTGCTTCACAACGTCATCTGACACGGTGGCAGCCTCCGCCTCCCGGGCGCTCCTGCTGCTGCGCAAGCGGCGAGGCGCAATCCGCAACCGGAGAGCCGAGCGGGGAGGGGCGAGGGCGAGGCAGGCTGCTGCGCGCATAGCGGGCCGGGTGAGGCCACCAGCCGCGACGCGCGTACGTAGGATTCGCGTGCGTCGTCCGTCCGTTTTTTTAGTTTCTTTTGTTAATTCAGACTAGACGTTTGGCGCCATGTGGCGCCGGGCCCCGCCCTCCAGGGCTTGACGCGTCTGGTGCCAGCGACGCAAACGGCAAGTGTTTTGCGACGGGTACTTGTAGTAGTGTTAGGAGCAACACGACGCCGATCGTTGAAAGTAGCAACCACTCACACACACACACGCCTCTTTAACCAACTGGCTCAGTTGAAGAGGCCGCTCCCACAGCTCTCACACCTATCTCTCTGGTACACAATATTGGAAGCGTTGTGAATTATTGTAGACCATTGGCCTCCTCAAAATCTCTCTCTCAACTCTCTCTCCGTAAGACTTCGGAGAAGGCAAGCCGTGAAGTTGTCATACAACCGTCTCGGCGTCGACAACAACTCTCGAACCAGTCGTGCTGCGGGAACGGCCCCTCTGATTGCTCTGACAGGCACGCCTTGCACCTCGCCATGGATCCGCGGCAGAAGCCAATCCCGCAACGCTTTCAGGAAAGAGAGGAGGAAGACGCATACCAAAACTGCTCCAATCAGTAGCTCCATACGTTGCCTTTCACTCGACTGTGTAGGAGTTGTTGCAGCTTCTCGATCTTTGAAGTCTTGTCCTGCAGCAACATTTTCTGCTTCCAAAAATGTAATCTAATACGTCATCGCACCTCCGCCATGAGGACGGCCTTGTGCGAGCGCTGTCGTTGAGAACGAAGCGGCCCGAGTGTTCTGTTGCCTTCAAGACATATTTCCTGAGCTGAGGTAGCTCGTTCCCTTGGTGAGGGCGGTCGTGTTCGTCATGGCCGGGTCGTGCGTGTACGTCTGGGCGACGTCCGTCGGACTACGGTCCGTTTAGCAGGTCTTTGGATCGGCTTCAAATCGTCCTCCTGGGGTGTCGACGGGCCCCCGGGGGCGACGGGGGTGCTCTCCGGCCGCGGCGGCCGAAAACGGGGACCTCCTTTACGGTCCTTTAATGAAGTGATGCACTTGATGCAAGGGTGCCATTGTGCTCTACTACAAAATTTGTGTAAGATGCCCAAGTCTCAGACGCTGGATCCTTAGCGGAGCTGAGTTCTGACGGTGTGAACACGAGCAACCGGAGTGACGACCGGGACCGGGCCGTACGCCGGGAGTGCCCCGACTAGCAGTGACGGGCGCGGACGAGCGAATGAGAGGTCGCTATCTGTGGAAGATGTGTTGTTAGGGACTAGGACTGCCTATCTCTCACTGAAAGAGACCTCTCATTCGCTCGTCCGCACCCGTCACCGCTCACGGAGTGCTCCGCGTGCCGCACCGGCCGCCGCCGGCCGCCGGCCGCTCACGGCAACGGAACAGTCTTACTACTCCGCAACGTTGAGCTGGATCAAACTGAATAGTGCTCCTGAAAGCCCTCTCTCTGGATCAAACTGAATAGTGCTCCTGAAAGCAGCTCATGACGAGCAGCTGCTGTGGCTGTATTTGTAGCCATTTTTAGGCTTCAACTGGTCCCAAAATAGTAGCAACACCTCATGAAAATCAGTCAAAAAAGCCCCAAAAAATCGGCGCCTGCGGCGGGCTACCTGGGGCGCACACAGCCCCAGACCCCCTTGACTGGGGGGACCCCCCCCAAGAGCACCCCCGTCGCCCCCGGGGGCCCGTCGACACCCCAGGATCGTCCTCCTTGACGCCGCTCGCGATGTTGGTACGGGCGAGGTCGAGTGTCTCGGTCATGGTTTTGAAGAGGGAAGTCGTGCGTCCCGCCTCGAGCTGCAGATCCCGGCCGGTCACATTCGTGTACGTGTCCCGCTGATACGCAAGGTACTGTCCAGTTGTGGGCAACCAGTGGCTCTGAAAGAATGCGCATGCCGAGGATCGAATCTGACTCAAAGCGCACGGGGTTGGTGCCGCCGACCGTCGGGAGGAAGCCGAGGAGTGCCAGAAGGATCCAGAGGGCGCCGACGGTGCCGATTCCGCCGCAGAGAGTGGCGGTCGAGGCCAGGCCGTGCGCGTGGGCCGGTCGGGCTCGGTCCTGCGGCGGGCGACCGGGCGCCGCACGGCTGGCCCCGTCGGCCGAACGGCGCCGCCGAGCGGCCGGGCGCTTCGGGTTGGGCCCGGTCGACCGGGCCCCCGGGAGGCAGGGGCGGGCGCGGTCGGGAGGGGGCCGCCAAATCGACCAAATCGAGTGGGGTGCCGCGATTTTCAGTGTACTGTACTTTTAGCTTACTGGGAGAAACTCTCTCTCTCTCTCAGTGTATGTTGTATGTAGCTCTTACGAACATACCCGTAGGTGAACATTTTGGGCTGCTACTTTTTATGATAGGGATTCTTTTTCTTTCACACACCGGAGGCTGATATTCAGCTGAAAAACCTTCGTGGTTGGGGGTCGGACGGGAAACTTTTGCGAGTGGGCAGGGCTAGGGGCAGGGGGCTGCAGGGGGAGAGGGGGAGGGAGGCCCAGCGAGGGGCTGCGGCTGGATCCTAGTGCGCGGACGGATGGACTAAAGACGCACTAAACCTCGCTAACTCTGGATGTAAAGTCGCAGTGAACTCGCGCTAAAGTTGCGCTGAATTCGCGCTAAAGTTGCGCTAAATTCGCACTAAATTCGCGCTAAAGTGCACTAAAGATGCAGTACATAAACACTTCACAGCCTTCTTATTGAGAGAAAATACGTCCTATGGCGCTGTGGTGCGCTGTTCACAGCCTTGTTATGAGAAGAAAATACGCCTACCTATGGCGCAGGGAGGGAGGGTGTGGTACCTTTTGGGAGAGAGAGAGAGAAGAGAGAGAGACCTTTTGTGAAACTGAAACGCGGAACGCGATCTGTGTCTCGCGTTCCTCAACGCTTGCGATTCAGCTGTCGCGCCGCTGGATGATCTTGCTCAGCTCGCCGAGCTCGACCTGAACGGTCAGCGGTTCTCGTAAACGCAAGCGGTTCACACCAACAAAAAAAATTCGCGGCCACGCTCCTCTTCTTCTGCGATGACGAGCCTGAAAGTGGAGCGCTTCCGCGAGACCGTCGGCGGCATCACAAGCGCTGAGGCAAGCTCGATTCTCGAGGCGTGTGACTGGGACATCAAAGCCGCGCTGGCTCGCTGCCGGCGTGACGGAGTCGGCATCGTTGGATCTTTGGGCTCCGCTGCGCGGGCCACCTCGGCAAACACCCCGCCGGCGGCTGAAGCCACGGCCGCCGCGCCGGCGGCTGAAGCCGCGACGCCACCGCCACCGGCGTTCGACTGCTTCCTTACGCACGATTGGGGCGACGACGAGGAGGGCCGCGGCAACCACGATCGGGTGGGCAGGGTGAGCGCGGCGCTCAAGGCGGCGGGGCTGCGGCCGTGGTTCGACGAGGAGCGGATGCAGGGCGACATCAACCAGCGGATGGTGGAGGGGATCGAGGGTTCGAGCAGCGTCGTCTGCTTCATCACGAGGCGGTACCTCGAAAAGGCGTGGGGCAAGGGGCCAGCCGGCGACGACGACAACTGCAAGTTCGAGTTTGACTACGCCTGCCGCCGCAAGGGCGTCGCGAAGATGATCTCGGTCGTGATGGAGCGCGGCTGCCGCAACCCCAGCGGCTGGGCCGGCACCGTCGGCGGCAAGCTCGGCGGCAAGCTCTACATCGACCTGAGCTCAGACGACGCGGCTGCCTTTGACGCAGGGGTGAGGCTGCTGGTGGGGGAGGTGCGTTTGCTAATGGCAGGGCCGTCGTGGCTTCTCTCTATATGACATGATTTTTCCCAAGGATTACAATAGACATAGACCTGATCTTATTTTTTACTTCAGCGTTTCGGTCCGCTGTCTATGTTTTCTCTTGTCCTTTAGTGACTGCCTCCCTTTTCCCTTTATATCTCTGTTCCCTGTTCTCCTTCCTTTCATATTATACTTTTTTTGTTACCCTCTTTTAAATTTTC
>NW_005201405.1:0-9680 GCF_000372725.1 Emiliania huxleyi CCMP1516 | reverse complement strand
AGCCTAGACGCAGTGCACTCGCTACCCGGTCTGAGCCTGCCCTCTCGCAGGCGTGGCGGGGCGGGCGGGCGGGGAGGGGGGAGCCGGCGGCGGGGGAGCCAGAGGCGGGCCGCGGCGCGAGGCCTTGCGGGCGAGCGGGCGGGAGGGCGGCGTGAGCCTTCCCCGCGCGTGCACCGTCTTGCAGTAGGAGCATGAGCCGAGGCAGCCCGTGTTGATGGGGACGATCTCGACCAGCGCGTTGCGGCGCACCTTTGGCAGGTCGAGCGCGGGGCGCACGCCGTGCGGCCGGTCGAGGAACGAGACGGCGCCTCCTCCGTCGAGCGCAAGCCGCACGACCTCGACGACGCGGTCGAACTGCTGCACGCCGAGGAGGGAGACGCCGTGCAGCAAGCCGCCCGGCCGGGAGAGGGCGCGGTCCGCCTGCGGCACACAGCCCGCCACCACAAGCACCTTGCCCAGCTCACGCCCCCGCCGCAGGTCCGTCGCGAGGTGGTCCTGCGACGGGTTCTTGACGGTGCAGCTGTTGATCAGCCAGACGTCCGCCTCGCCGCGCCGCGCCGCCGGGAGAAGGGTGTAGCCGTGGGCCGCGAGCAGCCCGCACATGTACTCCGAGTCGGAAGCGTTGTGTGAGCAGCCGTATGTCTTGACATACACCGACTGGCTGCCGGGCGGCGGCGTGAGCCCAAGCTCGATGCTGTTGGCTGGCTGGGTGGCGAGCGGCGCGCGCCGGCGCACACCGCGCGCGGGCCGGTCCAGCTGGCTCGGCGCGGCGATGTCCTCCAGGTCTGCAAGCATCCGGCTCTCTGCTTGTGTGTGTCACACGGGACACCCGCCAGCGACGCCCCCAAAAAGAATTTTTCGCGTCAAAGAATTTTGTCGTGTGGGTGAACCCTGCCCAGCCCCCCTCCGTGTCGCGATGCGCTCCCCGCTCCCGTTCCCCTGTGTCCCTGATCGTCCTTACAAGATCCTGCTCGTGCAGGTGGGGACCCTGTCCTTCTCCCACCCCTCGTTTGGCGTGCCCGTGCCGTTCTCCCACCCCTCCCTTGGGGTGTCTGTTTTCTTTCTTTTTTCAGCCCGAGCTTGGGATGTCCGTTGTATTTATTTTTCCGTTGTGCAACTTGAGCTTGGGATGTCCGTTGTATTTATTTTTCTGTCCTCGAGCCAGCCTCCCTAGCTTGCTGCTTGGGATGTCCGTTGTATTTATTCCGTTTTATTTATTGCCACAGGTTAAACTTCACTTGGTGCTCCTTGTCGGAGGCGAAGTCCTTGCGGTGCGGCATCGTCACTACGGACACAGAGCCCGCCGGAGTCTCCCGGGCAATTTGCTCGGTACCGCGCCAGCGAGCCTTCTTGATGAGCGAGTCGTGCTTCGCCGCCGTCGCCGCGATTCCCGTGCCGCCGCCACGGAAGGTGGCACGTGCTTTTGCGAAGCCCACTTTGCGGCCTTTGCCGCTTGCCCACCGCTTGGCTTCGTCAACGGGCGAGTGCCTTACCACACTCGCCTCGGCATTACTCGAAGCCGCGAGCTCGGATGCGGCCACAAGAGCGGCCTGCTTGGCACGCAGCTGCGTAATCGTCGGCCCGCGTGCGCGGCTCTTCACGGCCTGTGCCGGCGAGTTGGCGTTCACGCGCTGATTCATCATCGTCATCGCTCTGTCTATGGTGCTGCGTCTCGCGTGCAACGTTGGAACTTGTGCCCGCCTCCTTCTCCGACGAGCTCGTATGCCACGTCGCCGCCTGTGTTTAGGTTTCTATGTTTGCGATTTGGAATTTGGTATTTGTCCAACTCTTTGTTTATGTATTTATTTATAGAAAGAATTTTACGTCGACAGTCTCTTAAAATCCCTCTGTGCTGGCGGCGTGCCGTCCTCCCCACCCTTCGCTGGCCCATTTTCTTTCTTTTTTCGGCACGGGACTGGGAGAGAGATGTTTGTTTTGCGGGACTGGCGCGCACTGGCACTAACACAGGTACAGTACACCACGGGAGCCGGAATATAGAATTGGAAGAATAACGTGTACAGGCCAATAAAGCGACTCCTGCGAGAAAGAAACACAGCCGTGAGCCGATCCCAATTATCCGGCCCGCTGGGTGCGCTTCTTAGCTCCCCGGCCCTGGGTGTGCGGTCACCAACTGCACTCCAAGTACTCTCCAAGACATCCTGCTCCCTCAAGTGCTCCAAGTGCTCACGCAAGTCTCCGGTATCTCCCCTCCGCCCCCGCGCGAGGAGCTTGCTGCGTTGGGTGTCGGCCGCCTCTCGCGGTGGTGGGTGCCGGCCGGCCGGGCCTCGCTCGGCCGCCCTTTGCGGAGCGCGGCTGCCAAGCCTGGCCCTGGGAGCTGCCCCACGTGCCTCGCACCTATACGGCCCAACACGACCTCCCTCGTGGGGGTGGGGAGAGGGCGGCGGCGGGACGCGCGGCGTGGCCCACGATCTGTCGGCGCGGGATGTAAAAGACGGTCCCCGCGAGGTACTCCTTGACGAGGTAGGCTAGGTAGAGGAAGAGGACTAGCAGGAGGGAAATGCCCATCACTGTGGGCACGTCGCGGACTTCCAGCGGCTTGTGCAGGGACACGTCGTGCCGGTGGTGGTGCCCGCCTGTCACAGCCGGCGAAAGCGACCTCAGTGCACTGCGCGTGGCGCCGCTCTCCGGCTCTCCCTCCTCCCTCGCCCGAGTGGCGCGCTGCTCGGGCCTCGAGCTGCTGCTCGATGAGCTTGACCTCGACTGCCTGCGAGAGCTTCGACCAGAAAAAGAGGATGGCCGCCATCACAAACGTCGCAACCGAGACTGCGCCCAGCGAGAGCACCGCCCTCAAGTCGCGCTTCAGGCTGGTCACGCACTCCGAGTACCGGTCGTGATGGCCGTGGAGCGCGACAGCGGGCGCGTGCGTGATGAGGAGCACCGAGACGAACATTGTGAGGCAGGAGGTGCCCAGGGCGACGCACGTGACCAGCGGGTAGGTGATCTCGGGGCAAGGGCCCATCGACATGTCGCAGAGGCCATTGTCGATGAACTTGGTGTAGATGAGACCCTGCTGCAGGAGGCCAGCCAGCACTGCCGCGAGCGTGCCGACCGCTCGGCAGTTGGTGAGGAAGTAGTCAAACTCGCGCTCGCGGATCTGCAGCATGCGCAGTCGCAGCGAAGCGACCACACTGAGGCGGTCCGCGACCATTGACATTCCTCGGGCTCAAACTTTTTGCCGCGAAGCCACCCCGGTCCCCGCCGCCCGCCGAGTTTCTTTACCATTATTGCAATATGGACGGGAAAGAAGTTTGGTTGCCTGGCGCAGACACCCTGAGACCCCCATCGTGCCTTCGTGCGACCGGCCGGATACCCTCTGGCCGCCGACCCATAATGCCATAAACCGCCCGCCATTCGTACGAGCCCACACGTGGCCACTTGCCCTATGGCCACACTCCCACCCGCCGCCACGGACGAGCCCATCGCGGCTGCGCACGCACCGGCGCCGGCGGCACCGCTCCCAGCAGGCAATGCAGCTTGGCCTGCACAAGCTTTTCCGGCAAACAAAAAGGAAAACAGAGGGTCCCCAGCACTTTGCGTTTCCGGAAATTTCCAGGGAAAACAGAGGGTGTTTGGTGCTCCATTCTGGAAACTCGCGAGTTTCCCTGAGTCTGAGAGCTGGTCTGGGGCAAAATCTGACGCAAAATTGAGGAAATCGGCACGATACCCAGGCGGTCGCAGGGTATTTTCCAGGTATACCCGGGGTTTTCCAGGTACACCCGCAAGATACAAACAAATACAAGTGAACAGGGCTCCAGGCCCCAAATTACGTGTGAGTGTTAGAGTTGTTTGGTATTGCTAAAAATCTCTCTCTCTCGCACAACACTGGGCACGGGACACTCTCTCTCTCAAAATACCCGGTATTTTGCCGATTTGGCTGATTTTGGGCCCAAACCAGCCTCAGACTCGGCTCAGAGCCCGGAAAATTTGATGGTTTCCCCGGGAAAATAGAGAGGAAAAGAGAGGGTGCTGTAGAGAAAAAAGGAAAGGAAAAGAGACGGGGTGCGAGAGGAAAAGCTTGTTCAGCCTAAAATGCAGCCGGCTCACGCAAGCCACGCGGAGGGCGGAGCGCGTGCTCCGCCGCCCCCCCGGGGGTATGCTCGATACCCTGATACCCGGCATACCCGTGGTCCGGCTAAGAGGTACCGAGGGTACCCTAAAAGGCCAATCCCGAATCGGTGTGTGCCGCTATATACACGCGCTGACCCGATCGCCGACCAGATGTCCGCCGCTGCGTCGTCCTCCTCCGCCGACGCGGCGTACGCCCCTGTCGCGCGGGCGGTCGAGGCGATGCGGCAGTCGCTCCGCGAAGCGCCGGAGCGGTTCGCCGCCGCGTCAAAGGATGTGGGTGTTCTCCAGAAGCTGCTTAGGAACCCGGCTGATCAGCCCGAGGAGCCACGCTTTCGCAAGCTGAAGCTCACAAACGCGACCGTCGCGCGCGTCCTCGCCACCACGGGTGTACGCGAGGTGCTCGAGGCCTGCGGATTCTCTGCCGATGCGGAGCACCTCGAGCTCAGGATGGAAGCGACGGACACGGCTGCGGTGGCGCGCCTGTCCTCGGCAGCAGAGGCGGTCGAGGCGGCGCAGCGAATGCTGCAGGAGCTCCACTGGATTGCTACCGTTCGCGACGAGGTGCCGTCCCTAGCCGCTCGGCCCTGGGCTGCGGACGGCGCAGCGCACGCCCTCGTGCAAGCCTGCCTCGCCGCGGTGAGCGCGCCCGCCTCCGACCCGCTCGCGCTGGCCGCCAAGATCCCGTGGGTGCGGCGTTTGAACCGACTGATGTTCTCGGCCGAGCTGCAAGAGTGCCGCTCCTCGCTCTCGCCGCTCGCGTCGGTCGCGATCGTTGCGCTGCAGACGACCTCGCTCGAGCTGATTCGGGTGGGCGCTCGCGACGTCCGCTCACTGGTCGAGGTGAGCCAGTGCCTGGCGCAGCTCTGGCCTCCGGGCGAGGCGCGCACGCTCGACGCGCGGCTCGACTTTGCCTTCGCCTGCATGGAGGCGGCGCTACCGCCTGCGGGCGAGCCGCTCGAGCTGCGGCTGCGGCTGGTGCGGCGGGAGCTGCTCGGCTCCGCCATCGAAGCGCTCGGCGCCTTCTCCGAGATGGGCGTGCGCTGCGGCGTCCTCAAGCAGCCCCTCACAATCGAGTACGTCGGCGAGGCTGGCCAGGACGCGGGCGGGCTGCGGCGCCAGTTCTTCGACCTCTTCACCGCCGAACTGCCCGCGTCGCGCCTCTGGACGCACACCGACGCGGGCGGGCTTCGGCCGGTGGACCGCGCAGCCCTCACCGCTGAGGCGGCGGCGCAGCTCCGGCCGCACATGGAGGCGTGCGGCCGCGTATGCGGCATGGCGCTCTACCAGGAGCTGCATCGCAGGCTCGGATGCTGGAAGGGCACCGGCAGGATGCCGTGCTCGCACCCTGAGCTTGAAGCAGTCCACAACGTAGGCTGGGTGTGCGGTGGGAGCCAGAGGTGTTCGCGGGCCAGCCGCCGAGCCTGCTCGGCGACTCGTTCGCGCGCTACTTTCTGCGCGCGGTGCGGCACGACCCCCCAGCCACGCTCGCCGAGCTGCAGGCGGAATTGCGCGCCGAGTGCCCCGACTCTGCGCCCGACTACCGCGCAAGCCCGGAGATCCTGACGCGCAGCCTGCGCGAGAGCGGGCTCGAGGGGCAGACCTTCGTCCGGCACGTGGGTGGCGCCGAGGTGTGCCGCCGGTGGAGGGTTGCGGCTGCT
The DNA here is from genome assembly GCF_000372725.1 of Emiliania huxleyi CCMP1516. Lineage (NCBI taxonomy): Eukaryota > Haptophyta > Isochrysidales > Noelaerhabdaceae > Emiliania > Emiliania huxleyi. The sequence continues at coordinate 3,933 of NW_005201405.1, read as the reverse complement.
CGGAGCCTTCCCTCAGCCGTCTCGGGGCCTTCGCGTAGGTGCCGCTGGTGGAGGGCGGGGCGGTGCGCGCAGTGTGCGACGAGAGCAAGGCGGAGTGGCTCGAGCGGAGGAACTATTTTTTGATCAATTACTATTGATTAACTGTAAACAATTAACAGGCGGAGTGGCTCGAGCGGATGCTCCGCGCCGAGCTGGTCGATGGGGTGGCGGCGGCGGCAGCCCACTTCCGGAAGGGGCTCGTAGACGCCATCTCCCCAGGCCACATCGACGCGGCGGACGCGCTCACGTGCCGCTGGACGACGCCGCACTTTTTTCTGCTCACTGCGGACGAGCTGCAGGCACAGTGGTCGGGCGCTGCGGTGAGCCGTTCGTTCGTCGCGAGCTGCCGCGCGACGGCGACGGTGCACCCGGAGGTGGCGCAGCAGGCGCAGTGGCTGTGGGAGGTGCTCGACGAGCTCGACGACGCGGAGCGGGCGCGCTGGTTCCGCTTCCTGACTGGCAGCTCGCGCGGCCCGCGCGGCGGAGCCAACCTCCGCATCGGCCCTCGCGCGGGCGGCGACGGCGCCTTCCCCTTCGCCCACGCGTGCGTCTCCTCGCTCGACCTCCCGAGCTACTCGTCGCGAGAGCTGCTGCGGGAGCGGCTCGGAGCAGCGGTCAAAGCGGCGCACGACAAGTTCACCGATCTCTGACCGCTCCGGGCTCACCGTCCACAGCAGTGGACGCGTGGTGCACCGCGGCATCTTACCTACGGGGCTCGGCGGGCCGTACGGGCTTCCGACCGGGCGACGGTCGACAGAGCACTATCTGGCTATCTGCGCCCCCTACGCGGAACAACCTCTCTAATCCGGTCTAAAACACTAGGGGTGCGTTAAGAGCTGAACAGAGGAGTGTGTTTAATGTGTTGTCTGTTGATAGTGTTAACAGCGATAGCACAGTCATGAGTCAACTGACAACTGGCTCTCTACTCTGCAAATGGGATCCGCCAACTGTGGCCGTGCCCACCCGCCACGAGCGTCGGAGCGTGATGCGTGCGGTGTGCGGTGTCCTACTCCGCTTCCTTAAAAAAATTATCCTGCATCGGCGTCGGCATGCCGATGGGCGTGTGGGAAAGCGTCGGTAAAGTCAAATGGGTCGAGAGGGTGACAGGGTAGAGCATAACACGAAATTCCTTTGTTTTGTACATATTGGATCGTCTATTGAACGTATATGTGCGGTTGTGCTTATATGGCGTTCAACTTTCCACCGCGCTGGACGTCTTCATCGATGGCGAGTAGTAATTGCCGCTTGCACGTGGCGTGCTTGCCTTCCGCCTCATGCAACTCGTGCTCAAACCGCCGCTTTCTTCCGCGCGCTTGGACAGTGAGTTGCTTGCTCACCTCAAAGTTGCTCTTCTCGTCGTCGACCCCAGTTACTGCGGCTGCAAGATTGGCAGCCACGTAGCCAGCCGAGCTAAACGGACCCCAGCCGTCCTGTGCAAGCTTGTAACCAACACCCGCAGCTAGGAGTGACGTGGCGCCAACAGGGCCGGGGTTGGAGAGGAAATAGCTTGCACCGGCGAGGACAGTGCCCGCGCCCGAGAGAAGCGCCGCGCCGAGGCCAGCCATGTGGAAGTACGCCTCCTTGCTCTTCACCTCCTCTGCGTTAGCCTGGTGCAATCCCTTTTCGGCCACCTGCAGCTCATGCCGAAGTGCACCAAGAGGGCTACGAGCCTCTCTCTCCTTCTTCCATGCATCGTGCACCTTCTTCTTGAGCAGGTAAATGTTGTATGCGTGCTTCCTCTCCCGCATTGAAAGTACGGTAAACACAGTCTCAACCTCGCCATCGTCCATCTCCTCGATTTCGTGCTGCAGCGAGTTGAGGAAGGCGTTCTTATCCATTCCCTGATCGGAAAGCAGGGGGTATATTGCCTTCTGGATGGTGTCAAAGTTACGCATTTTGGTCAAAACCTCGTTGCCGGGCAGGTCGGGATAGTTTTGTTCGACCCACGCCTCCCATTCCTCGCCGTTCGTCGCCGCAAACTTCGAGTAAGGGTAGTAAGGATACTCCTCAGCTGGGGGAGCTAGCGGCTCATAGCCTTGCACTTCGAGGAAGAGGTTGGCCGCCACCGCCAAGAGATTATCCGGCCGCACTTTCACGATCTCGCCGCCGTCCTCGAGCGCCACCACGTACCGGCCGCCCTCGAAGCTCTGAGCCAAGCCCCGCTGCCCGTTCAGCTCGGGGCGGGCCGAGAGCCCGCGGAGCACGACGCGCTGGCCGAGGAGCGCCGGTTCGCTCGACTCATATGCATTCGGCATCTGCTCTCTGCAACGTTCCTTGGTGTATATGTACCTTACCCACGTTGACACGTCCGTGGGTAAGCCAACGTTCCTTAGAGCGCTACATGTGTGTGTCCGCCTTGCGTTTGTTTCATAACATCGAAGGCTAGCTAAAAACATCAAAAAAATCACACACAAAAATCAAAAAAATCACACAAAATCCAACTGTCTATCTATCTCAACTAACCACCCCGAACAGGAAAGAAAATGTGTGTCTCATTGTGTGTATGTGTGTGTATCGCGCGCGCCGCCGCCTTGCGGGGGGGTCGAGGGGGGCGGGAGGAATAAATAAATAAATAAAAACGGACACCTCGCTCTACTGTGAGGCGTGGGTAAAAAGGAACAGGTCCCCGCCCTTAGGGGGGCGGAATGGATTATTCACCTTGCCGATTATCCTAATCCCAAGGCCCCAAGTTGAGTTGCCCCCCACCCAAGGGCACGAAAAACGACATCGACAACTCGTAAGTGTTCACAACCTGTTCACAACTCGTGGGCGCGGGGTTTGAAGATCCCTCACACCAAGATCGTGCAGGGCGGGGACACATGTCCCTAAATCCCATCTCGTCTCAGAGTTTGACGGTTTTTTATTTATTTATTTGGGGGGTTTTGTGTGTGAGACGCATGATGCAACCGAGCCCAACAAGCAACATATCATGTATGACGAACATCCAACATGCGAGAGGCACGGGCGTCCTCGCGGCACGCGGGTCCCCCGCCCCACTCCCAGAGAGGAGCGCCCGCGGCCACCCGCGCCGTTTTTTTCTCACTTGTCTTCTAATACTTAGGGCGGTCGAGTGCACGGAGCTAAGTGCCTCGCCGACCCGTCCTCGCGGGAGTCGCCTAGGCGGCTCCAGTGGTGTACCTGTGTTAGTGCCAGTGCGCGCCGGTCCCGTGGCCCAGTGTTGTGCGAGGGAGTTTTGTTGTAAAATTCTAATACTTAACCTCCCACCAATGCACAGAGGCAGACAGAGCGCATCGCCATCACTGTGGTTTCGCACACAGCGCGCACGCCGCGCCGAGCGACACCGTGCGGAGGGGATTTCCCGGCCACTGCCCCAGGGACGTGAGACGTTCCCAAAACGAGCAATGTGGCGACTAGTGGAGAGGGTGGGACCGCTCCACACGCCTCGGCCTACTCGAAGCGTGCCCGCCGCTGCGCTGCAGCCACCACGGAATCCACCAGGCCCGCTTCCGACCCGCCGGCGGCGCGGCCTAGCTGCTCGCGCAACGCGTTGCGCACGTCCGCCTCGGAGGCGCCGTGCGACAGCTGCGCGACCGCCCACGGCACCCAGCTCTCCCCGACGGCGGGCGAGGGCGGCCGGTGGAGGCGGGCAAAGCGGAGCCACAGGAGGAAGCCCACGGCGAGGGCGACGAGCAGGAGCGGCCACCAGACGAGGGCGAGGAGCAGCGGCCGCTCAGAGGAGCTCGGCTGCAGCGCCAGGAGCGGGGGCAGCGCCGAGATGAGCAGCAGCGCCTACTCGGAAGGCGCGGCCGCCTTCTAGGGAGGGGCGGCGTGTCTCACAGTAGGGGGGGGGGGGCGGGCGCGCGTGGCGGGAGGCGAGCAGGCGCGGGTGGATCCCGAAGTCGAGGAGCTCCTTGGGCATCCTTGCCGCGGCGG
>NW_005201406.1:0-9700 GCF_000372725.1 Emiliania huxleyi CCMP1516 | reverse complement strand
TGCGCGCTCGAGTTCCTCTTTGGCGACGCTCCCGTCGGCACCGCCATCAGCGAGACGAGCGAGCGGGGATGGGACGGGCCCTAAAGGGGCGCAGGAGGCGGTGGCCGGAGCGAGGCTGAGGCCACTTTTGTAGGCATGCGGTCGGCACATGAGAGAAACAAGCCTCCCCGCCTAAAACCCAAGAGTGCAGGAGATCGAGCGCACATATACAATGTGTTCAGTGTAGAACAGGGTGATTTTCGTAAAGTAAGGCACTCTCAAATGAATACGGAAGTAATAAATAAAAAATAGAGCAGTCATCTCCAGGAGAGATGGGCGACGCACGACACACAGAGGCACACAGTGCGCACCCCGCCCCGCTCACAGCTCTGGGCCGGCGCGGGGGGCCCAGAGGGTGTCCATGCGGGGGGGAGATGGGGTCCCATGGCCCGCCGCAGGCGCCGATTTTTTGGAATTTTTTTCTTTTTTCGCGATTTTTTACTTGTTTTCATGGGAATTCGGCGTACTTGCGGCCATGCTATCACGCCTTGCGACAGCCTGTCGGCGCAGCTGACCATGCCATGATGCACAATTGATCACCTGCATAGCTCGCGGCCTTAGTATTAAGCATTCAGTGACGACCTGATCGTACGGCCAGTAGGAAGGTGTCCTTCCAGCTGCGTGCACGCTTCTGGCGCAATGCGCGTCACCTCGGATGGGCTGCTGGCACTCTCGAGGCTATGCCTACACAGCCTCGCGCGCATGGGCAGTCAAGAGGGACCACGCACCTTCTCAGGACAGCGCCGGTGCCTCTCTCTTGGACCGGCAAACTTGGTGGTCTCGTGTCACCAATGTGGGACCAGTGCGGCATCGCGCCATCGACAGCTCTGAACTGCGCCCCTCACCACTGACCGGGAAGGCCGCCAAGTGGGCCAGCACAGGTCGCACATTGTGGCAGCAGTCAGCAGTGCATGGCTGATAGCTAGAGCAGCAGCGTCAGGGTCGCAGGGTCGGATCGTGTCAAGCCTCTCGCCCGGCCGGCCGTGTGCAGACGTCGGCCTGTCTGCTGTCTGGAGTGATCTGTCGGCGGTCAGTACGACCGATCAGGTCGGAGTTTTCTCATGACTGGAGGGTCTATCTGTATGTACTCCTCGAGATCTCTCCAAATCTGCCCTCTACTCAACCGTACTCATTCGGGAAGTCGGTGCTCATAGAGACTCATAGAGCCGGAGCCCCGTTTCCGCACTGCTGCGCGGCGCACGGTGTGGGCCGGGGGCCCCCGCGCCGGCCCAGAGGCTCACAGCCGGGCGGCGTGCATCTCACACAGGCGTGGTCCGTGGACTGTGTGACTCCTCGGGTTTCTGGGACTCGACAGAGGTGTGCTAGTCGCTACAGTCGGACGGCTCCGGCACGTCTGATAGGCAGTTCGGGCTCGAGTGAGGGCCGCGGTCGCGGTCGCGGCCAGCGCGCGGGGCCTGGCGCTGGGGCTGCCGGGGTGAATCTCGATCCACGCGCCGGAGAGCGCGCGTGGTGCTTGTGTTGAGCAGCCGGGCGGTCGCCGCAGCCACCTCGATCGGCAGCTCGTCGAGCCACTCGGCAAAGGTTCCCTCGTCTTGCGCCGCAGCGTTGAACTGTTCGCCTAGGCCGTACGCACGGCAAGCCCGGAAGAGCGCCTCAATACGGAAGTATACCGACACGGAGGAAAAAGAGGTCCTCTTTTGCCTCGGTCAGCTCGGGAGGCTCGGTGCACTCCCTCCCTCTCAGTGTCCTCTTCGCTCTTGGCCTCGCGACCACACCTCGATCTTCTTGGGCAACAGCTGTCCTGCTGTCGTGACACGTCCTCTCCGTGGCCTAGGCAGCCGGTCTCTCCCTTACCCCAGGTAAAGACTGCACCGTCGGCGGCGAGGGCGAGGCTGTGGTCTTCCCCTGCCGACAAAGTGACGACCCGCCGGCCAGCGAAGGCCTCGACCGCCTTCGGCAGCAGCTGGTCCTGCTCGTCGCCGTGGCCCAGCTGGCCACAACGCCCGTCGCCCCAGCTCCAGACGGCGCCATCGGCGGTGGCGGCGAGGCTGTGGAATGATCCAGCCGACACGGCGACGACGCGCTGCCCAGCTAAGGCCTCGATCTTCTTGGGCAGCAGCTGGCGCTGCTCGTCGCCGTGGCCCAGCCGGCCAAAGTATCCCTCACCCCAGCTCCAGACGCTGCCGTCGGCGGTGATGGCGAGGCTGTGGCCGCCTCCCGTCGACACAGCGACGACGCGCTGGCCAGCTAGGGCCTCGACCGCCTTCGGCAGCAGCTGGTCCTGCTCGTCGCCGCGGCCCAGCCGGCCTAACAGTCCGCTGCCCCAGCTCCAGACGGCGCCGTCGGCAGTGATGGCGAGGCTGTGGTATCCTCCAGCCGACACAGCGACGACGTGCTGGCCAGCGAAGGCCTCGACCTGCTTTGGCTGCCACTGGTCGCCTTGTCCCAGCTCGCCCTGCCCGCCGAGGCCCCAGGACCAAACGGCGCCGTCCGCGGTGAGAGCGAGGCTGAAGAATCCTGACGCCGCCACACCAATCGCGCGCTCGCCTCCGAGGAGCGACGGGAGACGGGTCGGCGTCTTCAGCTGCAGCACGCCCTCGCCGTGGCCGAGAAGGCCTGGAAACTCCTCCCCGTCCTCCTCCTCGCCCTCCTCGCCCTCCTCGCCCTCCTCGCCCTCCTCGCCCTCCTTTCCCCTGCCGCACGACGAGAGCCGCCCCTCGCCGTCAATGAAAACGCTGTGATACCAGAGCCTGCCCGCGCCGCCCTCGCCGGCGGCGGCGCGGCGGGTTGGACTCGCGCAGCAAGGCATAGACGCACAGCCACCGCACGGCGCAGCTCTTGCCCTCTGGCTGCGCCGGCGGCTCGTAGCCGACCTCTTGCAGGCGCAAGCGGATGCTCTCCTCTGCGAGCGAGGTGTGGTCGTGTGGAAGAGCAGCGAGACGCCAGACGGCCGCAACGGTTGACGGTGACGCCCAAACAACTCCGTGCGTGCTCTCTGCCTCTGGGGCCCGCTCTGGGCATCTCTGCCCTCTTTGTACGTAGATTTTACCAGGGATGCGACTCTCTGGCTACACGAGTAGCAAGTCCCTCGGCGCCGGGTAGAAATCGTCTCCCGGCAGCTGCACCCGCAGCTGGGGTGGCGCCATGCTCTGCGCGTACACGTGTGTCGACAGCTGCCGGCGCGTCGGGCTGCCGCTCGCTACGTGGCGGTCGAAAAAGGCGATCAGCTGCTCGCGCGTTAGGCGCTTGACCTTCTCGGCGCTGCGCCACGGCCGCTCAAAGTCGTATCTCCGCCGCGTGCACTCGGCCCACAGCCGCCCCGCCTGCTTGGAGAGCCCCGCCGTGTGAAACAGCCGAGGTGCAGCCGAGGTGCAGCCGAGGCACGCCGCCTGCTGGTCGAGCCGGCCATCCACGTCGGTGAACTGCGCGGCGATGGAGGCGGCGTATGACTGCACCTCCGCCTCGCCGAGCAGGAGGAGGGTGCCTGCGAGCGGCGCGCAGAGAGTGGGAGGCGGTGGAGGCACGCATCGAAACTCGTGCGCGCGTGGCGGGGACAACTCCTCTACGGGGCATCTATTCCGCATCTATTCCGCATCTAGGGCAGCGCACCGCGGAAGAGCCGCAGGAACGCCTCGATGCGCTCCTCCACGGCCTCGGGCGCGGCAACCTTGCTCTGCACGAGGAAGGAGAGCCCTCGCACGCCGTCAATCTCGTTGGCGCTGCACTGCACGATGTAGCCCAGCTGCTGCCTACGCGCGGCACTGGTACCATACCTCCAGAGCCTGAATCCAGTGGTTCGGTCCCGTGGCCGTAGGGTGCCTATGCGCGGGACTCGAAGCGCGTAAGCGGGCTCTCGCTAGAGCGCCGCGCAGCGCGGCAGTCAGGCGCTGCTTGGTGCGAAGCTCCGAGTAGAAAGCCTAGCAGCAACACCTCCCTGAGTGAGACGGGACGTTGTGCATGTCGGTCGCTCGAGAATGGCCACGGTCGTCCGAAAATGACCACGGTCATCCGAGCAGAGGGCAGCGTACCTTGGACATCAACTGGCTCAGCAGCGTGAGCAGCACCCAGTCGTCGGCCTCGTCGCCGCCAACCTGGAAGTAGACCTCCGTCGCAGAGTTGACCTCGGCCTGACTCGCCGCGACGAACTGCTGCAGCGTGCGCTCCCCAGCGGGAAGCACGCGCACGCGGCGCACGGGGCGGCGCGCCACCGGCAGCGGCCGCGAGCCCAGTGCGTTCAGCAGCTTCAGCACGAGCTGTGTCGCCTGTCCCTCCGCGACGTTGCCGCAGAGCAGCGCCTGCGGCGCGAGCCGCCCGGGTGGGGGTGAGTGGCGGGCGAGATATGGGGAGATATGGGGAGATATGGGTGAGAGAAGGGAGAAGATGGGGGGCGTTGGGGCCGCACCTCGACCTCAACCTCGGGCAGCAGCCGCCTTTGCAGGCCGAGGACCTGCGGCAGCGTCGCCTTCTCGAGCCCGGCGGCGAGCTGCTCGTTGGTGTAGCGCGGCGTCTCGAGAGCGAGGTTGCGCCGGTACGCCGCCTGCTCGACGGGCTGCCGCTTGTCCGCGCCTCTCAGCTGGCGGAGCAAGCCGTCGCGCTGCCGCTCGAACGCGAGCGGCGCCACGTCAAACGTGCGGAGCGAGTCGGCCACGAGCGCCGCCAACTCGGGCAGCCGCTGGTCGTACCCCGAGAGGGAGAGAGACAGGCCCTGCCAACCGACGGAGGCGCCCGCGGAGAGCCCTGCGCGTGCCGCCTGGTACGTCACGTCTTGCAGCGCGTCGGAGAGGAGCGCCGCGTAGAGCTCGGCCTGAGCCGCGGCGGCGGCACTCTCGTACAGCTGCGGCGTGCGCAGCGAGACGAAGGCGAACGCCTTGGGCCTCCCAAACCGTTCGTCCTACTCGAGAGCAGCCTTGGGTCGGGTCACGCCCTGCAGCCCCGTCGCGCGGGGAGGAGAGTGCCACGCCGCCGAGAGTACCCGAGAGTATCCGAGAGGACCCGAGAGGACCCGAGAGTACCCGAGAGTACCCGAGAGGACCCGAGAGGACCCGAGAGGACCCGAGAGGACCCGAGAGGACCCGAGAGGACCCGAGAGTACCCGAGATTCCCGAGATTAGGCATAGGGTGCCACGCCGCCTGCAGGAAGTGGAGCCGAACAGAGTCTGTGTTGAGCAGCAGCGCCGGCTTGACGCGCCGCGCCGCGCCGCCGCCGCCCTGGGCAGTCGACGCGCCCCGCGCCTTGATGCTCAGCGCCTTGATGCTCAGGTCTGTGGGGATGAACCGGTTGGGCGGCGGCACCGCCAGGCCATCGAGGCGCGGGGCTGCCGACCACGCGGCCACCTCCCTGCCGATCGGCATCTCGCCGTAGCTCGCGCTGTAGACGGGCTCGACTCGTGTTGCCAGCGGGGCCAGCTCGCGCGCAGTCAGCTTGACGACCGCCGCCTGCGGCGTGAGCCCCTCGAGGATTGACCTCACGAGCGGCTCCGCCCCCTCGCCCGCAAGCAGCGGGCCGCGCAGCCACTCCCGAGGCGGGAAGAGGAAGAGGTTGCCGGAGGCGCTCTGCACAAAGCTGCTCGGCGGCGCGGGCTCGGCGAACGCGAAGGCCAACTCGCGCATCCGCCGCTCCTCGGCGTAGACGTGAGGCGGCACTCCCTCCTCGCGCAGCAGCGCGAGGTACGAAAAGAGGGCAGAGACCACCTCGGGCCAGCGCTGCAGCCCCTGCGGCGTGAGGCCGATGTACGCCGTCAGGACGACGAAGGAGCGCGTGAACTCGTCGATAGAGCCGTCGACGGAGCTCGCCAGTCCCTTTGCCTTGAGAAGCTGCGTGAGGCCACCTACGTCGTGGAGACGAGGGGCTGCGAAGACAGTGAGTACAGCGGAAGACGGCTGAACACAGTTGAAACGGCCTCCTCTCGAGCGCTGGGTGGGAGACAAGAATACGCATTCCGCTTCTAGGCGAGGGAGCCCTGCGCGCGGCTGGAGAGGAGGCTCACCACGGTTGAGTCGGGCTTGGCGCGCCACCACTCGTCCGGGTCCTCCACGGGCAGGCACCACGTCACCGTCACCGAGCGCTGCTCTCGCACGGGAACCAGCACCGTCGCCACCGGCGGCTCCGCCTGCGGCTGCGTGTCAAACGGCGGAGGCAACGCGTCGTACGCGGCGCTCGCGGGAGGCGCCGGCCCAGGCGGGAGCGCGCCGAAGTTTGCCTGCACAAGCCGCTGTAGCGCGTCGAGCGACTGCGGCCCCGCGACGGCGAGCGCCATCTGCGGAGCGCGGTAGAAGGCCCGGTGGAAGGCGAAGAGTGCGGCACGCGCGTCGGCGTCGCCTCCCCGCAGAGTCTGCCGGTTGCCGGTGAAGAAGCGCGAGTATGGGTGGTCTGGCCGCGCGCGGAGGCGCAGCACGGCGTCCGAGCGCCAAAAGTCTGACTGCAGGTTCTTTGCGTGCTCCGCGTCGATGGCGTCCACCTCGCGAGTGGTGCCGCTCTCGCTGAAGAGCGGCGCGGTGAAGAAGTCGGCGAAGCGTGTTAGCGCACCAGGCAACGCGTCGCCGTTCACCGAGAAGAAGTAGTTTGTCTCCTCGGAGCCGGTGAAGGCATTGTTCGATCCAGCGTTGGCCGCAATGAACCTCTCAAATTCGCCCTCGCCCGGGAAGCGCTTGGTGCCGAGAAAGAGCATGTGCTCGCAGAAGTGCGCCAGCCCCGGCCACTCCACCGGGTTTGACATGGAGCCGACCGCCACGTTCATCGAGGCGGCCGCTTTGCCCGCCTCGGGGTCTGAGCACAGCAGCACCCGCAGTCCGTTGCTGAGCTGCATGCCACGGAAGCTGCGGCGGTCGAGATCCGAGGCGGCGATGTCAAAGGTCTGCAGCCCGCGTGCCGCTGCAGCCGCGGCCGCCGCTGCGGCAGGGCTTGGCGTGGGAGTCGCCAGCAGAGCGGAGCAGAGCGACAGCAGCGCGCGGCGAGAGGCACTCTCCGTAGCCGCACGCATGCTTGGCGAGCTGCACCGTGGCCTGGAAGGCGGCGAGAGTACTGGCGTGCGCATAACGTATATCTGCGACCTCAAAGTCGTCAATGGGATGCTGTCGCACGCAATGGTTGCCGAGGGCCGACACCACCCCCAATACAAGCGTACGAGGTGGCGAACCGGAGGGCCTGCGAGTTCAGGTGCCGGAGAAAAAAAAGGACTTGTTGGTGGCTACCACCTGTCCCCCTGATCGTTCTTCCAAAATCCTGCTCGTGCAGGTGGGGACCCTGTCCTCGTCCCATCCCTCGTTTGGCGTGTCTGTTTTCTTTCTTTCTTTCTGGTGGCTAGCCAAAATGGTGATGCCCGACTGATGAACCCTCGGCACGTCAGAGTGCTCCTCTTCGCGCTTTGGTTGCAAAGGGCCGACACGCTTTGGTTGCAAAGGCCGACACCACCACTGGGTTCCGGCTCCTAGCCGGATAGGGGGTCTGATCCCACTGGCTGCCCCTCCCAGATAGTAGGTATGAGGTGGCCGATGATGCTCTGTGTGCGCACCTGCTGGGGCGACAGCTTGCCGTCGCGGTCGGCGAGCTTGAGCGAGTCGGCGGCGTCGGCGAGGCGCTTGCCGCTGAGGACGGTCGGACGCTCGCCGCGGAGGAGCTCGGGCATGGGCTGGCGCTGGACCGCGATCAGAGCTGATACCATGTGACGGCGGAGTTGACGTCTCCGTCGGTCGTAGCGGCGTGGCTGAGGGCGGCGGTGGAGGCGCCCGAGGGCGCGGCGTGGCTGGTCTCATGGGTCTAGCAAACCATAGACCACGCTGAGAGGATGCAACGAAAGCAGGCGGGCGATAGCAGGACGCACGAACTGTTAGAGGTAAGACCTCGGTGGGTGTGAAAGGTCTACCCATTACCCAAGAAAGGGTAGGCGCGGTTAGATGGGAGGTAGAATGTCTACCTACCGCATGACATTCATACAATACATCATTCAATATAACAGACGATCGACCTGATGAAACAAATAACGTAGACGCTCTCTGTTCACTCTCTCACAGACGAAAGTGTTGCATTCAAACCCGGGCAATGCGGCAATTATGTCGATGAAGTCATGACGGTGTGGGGGTGGCCGCTGCAGCCGTTGTCGGCGTCTGCGGCGTCGTAGGCCGCGGCTTCGGCCGTCAGCGCCTCCGCCGCCGACGTCGCGTTGAAGACGACCATGCAGTACGCCCACCCGCCCCCCTCGGCCGCGTGCCACATCACCTTGGTGAAGAGGGACGGGTTGTACTCGTCGTCGGCCGGGTTGTGCAGGACGGCGAGGGTGGGCGTGTACAGCTCGACCGTGTAGGCGCTCTCGTAGAGCTCGCCCGTGCCGTCGTAGTCCGCAGAGCTGAACCACACCTCGTCGCTGACTGCGACCGTGGCGCCGAAGTTGGTCAGCCAGGTGCCGTCCAGCGGCATCGGCACCGACGTCATGACGGTGTGGGGGTGGCCGCTGCAGCCGTTGTCGGCGTCTGCGGCGTCGTAGGCCGCGTCGTCGGCCGTCAGCGCCTCCGCCGCCGACGTCGCGTTGAAGACGACCATGCAGTACGCCCACCCGCCCCCCTCGGCCGCGTGCCACATCACCTTGGTGAAGAGGGACGGGTTGTACTCGTCGTCGGCCGGGTTGTGCAGGACGGCGAGGGTGGGCGTGTACAGCTCGACCGTGTAGGCGCTCTCGTAGAGCTCGCCCGTGCCGTCGTAGTCCGCAGAGCTGTACCACACCTCGTCGCTGACTGCGACCGTGGCGCCGAAGTTGGTCAGCCAGGTGCCGTCCAGCGGCATCGGCACCGACGTCATGACGGTGTGGGGGTGGCCGCTGCAGCCGTTGTCGGCGTCTGCGGTATCGTAGGCCGCGGCTTCGGCGGTCAGCGCCTCCGCCGCCGACGTCGCGTTGAAGACGACCATGCAGTACGCCCACCCGCCCCCCTCGGCCGCGTGCCACATCACCTTGGTGAAGAGGGACGGGTTGTACTCGTCGTCGGCCGGGTTGTGCAGGACGGCAAGGGTCGGCGATATCCGCCGAAATAGATCGAAATGGACGCGAATGCTCCTGTGGATCTCGGTCGCGACACGGTTCCGTGAGTCGTCAAGGCACCCTGCTGCGTGGGCGGCGGGCGGGCGGCGGGCAAGCGGGCATTAGGAAAATTTAAATGAATTCGGGGGCACGGGACGCGGCACAAACGGGGCACAAACGCCAGGCAGGCCCACAAAGACAGGGAGGCACGTAGTGCATTAAAGGAACCACCCATTTATCGTAACCAACCATTTATCGTAAACAGGCAGGACAATCCGGTTCAAACTGTTTTAACTCGTTCGCTCGACCCTCAGTTCCCAGACAATTCTCCTCGGGAAAAGAAAACCCTTCGCGCGCCGCTCGTCAGTTTGGCGCCGCGGCGAATTCTTGCTGGCGAATTCCTGTCAATGCCCGACGCCAGCAGCTTCACCGCCGCGCTAGTCATCGCCGATCCCCATCTCCTCCCTTCCTCGCTCGCGCGATGTGCCGCCATCAGCAGCGCCTGCCGAGCCGCTGTTTCGACACTGCTTGATCGGCGGCGGCTGGACCTGAGCGGCGGCAGCGAGCACGTCACCGTGCCGCTGCTTCCAGAAGCAGCCGTGACTGGGCCGCCGCCCGCAGGCTCTCCACCGACTTTCTCTTTACCACCCGAGACTTCTAGTTCGGCTTCGACGCATTCCAGCCCGTGAGCG
>NW_005201407.1:2496-9812 GCF_000372725.1 Emiliania huxleyi CCMP1516 | reverse complement strand
TGAGATGCCCCCGCGGTTTAAAGCCGGGGTGGGCCGCGGGCCGGGCTTTCGGGCCGGGACCTGTAACTCTCGGAAAGGTGGATTCAGGTTCCGACGCAAGCAAATGCGCTTTTTGAAACGCTCCTCTTCGAGGCGCCAGAAGACTCCATGTCGAGCCGGCCGCCCGCTTCGCAGCCATCGAGAGCACCAAGGAGCAGGGGTTCGTCACCAGGGACACGCCGTAGCGAGAAAAAGAAAACGAGCTTCGAATATCCGCGATCGCCGCTTTTAAACACCGTGTAGATGGCACGCGGCGCACGCCGCGTACGCCTGCTCGATGCCAAAGGCTTTCCCGCCGCAGACACCCTCCGTGCGGTGCTCGGCTGGGTCACCGGGGGCGGCGCTCTGCTGGATCGGGCGATGAGCCTCGACTCGATCAAGGGCGGCACGCGCCTCACCGACTCGTGTGTGATCCCAGATGCGGCCAAAGCTGCAGGATCCTTTGTTGTCTGGAAGAGCAAGGAGCGGTACGGCAAGCGCTCCTACAGGGCTCGGCGTCGCACCCTGACTCCCGCCAAGCACCGTAGCAACACAGAGCCGTGACGCAAGAGCGAGTCGACAGCCGACCCGGATCGCACCCGGTGGACGGGAGGCGCCCCCTCTCCAGCACACATGCCGCAGCTTTGATCCGAAAGCGCATCGCCGCCGTCGGCGCTCCGTCGCCACCTTGAGCTCTCGGCCCCTCGAGACCGGATCGGCCGCCACCAGCACTCGAGATCGCCGGACTACCGATCGCCACCCCCGACCCCACCGTCGTCATGGTGGGTAGTAGCGGCGCCACGGCCGTGAATGCGAACACTGCGCGGGCGGAGAGAGCGTGAACCGTCAGTCTTGACTCCGAGCCTCGACGCTCAGAGCGAGAGGGCTCGGCGTCCCACACCCTGACTCCCGCCAAGCACCGTAGCAACAGAGCCGTGACGCAAGAGCGAGTCGATAGCCGACCCGGATCGCACCCGGTGGACGGGAGGCGCCCCCTCTCCAGCACACATGCCGCAGCTTTGATCCGAAAGCGCATCGCCGCCGTCGGCGCTCCGTCGCCACCTTGAGCTCTCCGCCCCGCTCGAGCCCGGATCGGCCGCCACCAGCACTCGAGATGGCCGGACTACCGATCGCCACCCCCGACCCCACCGTCGTCATGGTGGGTAGTAGCGGCGCCACGGCCGTGAATGCGAACTCTGTGAAGGAGGAGAGAGCGTGAACCGTCAGGCTTGACTCCGATCCTCGACGGTCAGAGCGAGAGGGCTCGGCGTCGCACCCTGACTCCCGCCAAGCACCGTAGCAAAGCGCCGCGACGCAAGAGCGAGTCGATAGCCGACCCGGATCGCACCCGGTGGACGGGAGGCGCCCCTTCTCCAACACACATGCCGCAGCTTTGATCCGAAAGCGCATCGCCGCCGTCGGCGCTCCGTCGCCACCTTGAGCTCTCGGCCCCTCGAGACCGGATCGGCCGCCACCAGCACTCGAGATCGCCGGACTACCGATCGCCACCCCCGACCCCACCGTCGTCATGGTGGGTAGTAGCGGCGCCACGGCCGTAAATGCGAACTCTGTGCGGGAGGAGAGAGCGTGAACCGTCAGTCTTGACTCCGATCCTCGACGCTCAGAGCGAGAGGGCTCGGCGTCGCACCCTGACTCCCGCCAAGCACCGTAGCAAAGCGCCGCGACGCAAGAGCGAGTCGATAGCCGACCCGGATCGCACCCGGTGGACGGGAGGCGCCCCCTCTCCAGCACACATGCCGAAGCTTTGATCCGCAAGCGCATCGCCGCCGTCGGCGCTCCGTCGCCACCTTGAGCTCTCCGCCCCTCGGCCCCCCGCTCGGTCACTGGTGAGGCGGCAGAACACACATCGCTCTTGCTGTCGCATACCATGGGAGGCGGAATTTTTACAGCTGTCATGAGAGCATGCGTGAATCACACTAACGCCCCTTCACTTTCCCGCCGCCCACCTCGATACACCCCCGCCGCCGCCCCTCCCACGAGCCGAACAAGTTCTTACAGTACTCTGGCGTGATGCGCTCACGCCAGAGCTTCTTCAGCGCCTCGCGCATCGAAGCCGCGTCGGTCCACTGGTCTCTGTAATCGGTCCACAGCAGCCGCTCGGCGTATGCCCAAGTGCTTTCAATCAACGACAAATCAGGCGACCGTGACGGCCAGTCCGTGGTTTGGTTCGGCGCCACCGACTTGATCGCCTCGGCCGTCGCCTCGCCCCTCGCGGTGTGGCCTTGCGTGTGCACGCTCGCGCCATCCTGCTGCCACCACCAGCTGTCTGCGTACCGAGTCCCCGCAAATCTATCCTGGCAATCCCGCAGGAGCCCCTTCTGGCCACTGTACGGTCCGAGGCCAAGCAAAATATCCACATATTCCTCGTTTCCGACGCCCGGCCGGATGGGGCGTGAGCCCAGATGGGCGACGAGGCTGGGGTTGTCCGGATCGCCGCCCGCATGCTGCAAGAGGCGCTCCATGATCGAGGCCTTTGTTCCCGACACGTCGAGGCCAAGTGCCTGGGCGGCCGCCTTCAGCGCGGACTTCTTCACGTTGCGCTCCTTCAAGTAGCCGTGCGCGATGCCGGTAGTCCCGGTAGCAAAGTAGATGTCGGACGCGCCGTACGGCGTGATGGCGGCGTACACGTGCTGTTTGAAGGACGCTTTGCGTAGATCTATGCACCGGGGCTTGCCGTCTCGCGCCCACTTCTTGCCGTAGGGATTTGGCACAAAAGAGCCGCCGCCACCAAAGTACTTTGAGTCGGAGAAGGTTCCCTTCACGTGAAGCGAGCGTCGAGCGGCCCTCTTGCAGAATTCGAGACGTATCTGCCTTCTTGGCGCGTCATTCTCCAGCCCAAGGTCGCCCACGGGCGGCTGAACGCGCCAATCGTGCGCAATCAGCCCGCGGTATAAAGTGGACGTGCTCACGTCAGGCATGTTGAGAGTGGACGCCACGCGGCCGACGCCCGTGCCCATTGGATCGTCATAGAGCGCCTCGCCCAGCGCATCCGCGTCCTGCTCGGTCATGATGGGCGCAGGGCCGCGCCTCTTACCCCATTGCTTGTATGGCGTGCACGCAGAGCGCAGGCGCTTTGCCCAAAGTGCTGCATCTGATGCTCGCGTGTAGCCGGTGGCCGCGGCGGCTTCGGCCGGACTGTACTCTCGAAAGTTGATCAGATACGACGCAGCAATGCGCTTTTGAACGCTCTCTTCGAGCGCCAGAGACTCCATGTCGAGCCGCCGCCGCTTCGCAGCCATCGAGAGCACCAAGGAGCAGGGGTTCGTCACCAGTGACACGCCGTAGCGAGAAAAAGAAAACGAGCTTCGAATATCCGCGATCGCCGCTTTTAAACACCGTGTAGATGGCACGCGGCGCACGCCGCGTACGCCTGCTCGATGCCAAAGGCTTTCCCGCCGCAGACACCCTCCGTGCGGTGCTCGGCTGGGTCACCGGGGGCGGCGCTCTGCTGGATCGGGCGATGAGCCTCGACTCGATCAAGGGCGGCACGCGCCTCACCGACTCGTGTGTGATCCCAGATGCGGCCAAAGCTGCAGGATCCTTTGTTGTCTGGAAGAGCAAGGAGCGGTACGGCAAGCGCTCCTACATACGCGTGCAAGGACGGCGCACCCACCCGCCGTCAGGCATGAAGAAGACGCGGAAAGACTTGACTTGGCCGCGCACAGGGTCAGGCCGCCTTTGCATAGTCCGACTGCACCGCTGGATATGTGCGGCTGTCCACGGGCCTCCGCCGAGCAAAGACCACGAGGCTACTCACATATGCGGTAATTCGGAGTGTATTTGCGCCAGCCACATCCGCTGGCAGCCAAAGCCCGAGAATCGCGAGGATGTGATTTTCCACGCGAAGCCCTGCCGTGCGGGGACGGCACGAAAGAGCTGGTGAGGCAACGGAAAGAAGGTGCCACAGCGCTGATCACCTTTTAAATAGCGCTCTTGATGACAGGGCAGGCAGTTCCCGACGGGGGACACCCGCCCCGGCCCGCTGGAGTAACCGAATGTCCTGTGGGGATCGTGAGTGTAGCTAGCGTGCGGCAGTGTGGGCCGCTCGGTCACTGGTGAGGCGGCAGAACACACATCGCTCTTGCTGTCGCATACCATGGGAGGCGGAATTTTTACAGCTGTCATGAGAGCATGCGTGAATCACACTAACGCCCCTTCACTTTCCCGCCGCCCACCTCGATACACCCCCGCCGCCGCCCCTCCCACGAGCCGAACAAGTTCTTACAGTACTCTGGCGTGATGCGCTCACGCCAGAGCTTCTTCAGCGCCTCGCGCATCGAAGCCGCGTCGGTCCACTGGTCTCTGTAATCGGTCCACAGCAGCCGCTCGGCGTATGCCCAAGTGCTTTCAATCAACGACAAATCAGGCGACCGTGACGGCCAGTCCGTGGTTTGGTTCGGCGCCACCGACTTGATCGCCTCGGCCGTCGCCTCGCCCCTCGCGGTGTGGCCTTGCGTGTGCACGCTCGCGCCATCCTGCTGCCACCACCAGCTGTCTGCGTACCGAGTCCCCGCAAATCTATCCTGGCAATCCCGCAGGAGCCCCTTCTGGCCACTGTACGGTCCGTGGCCAAGCAAAATATCCACATATTCCTCGTTTCCGACGCCCGGCCGGATGGGGCGTGAGCCCAGATGGGCGACGAGGCTGGGGTTGTCCGGATCGCCGCCCGCATGCTGCAAGAGGCGCTCCATGATCGAGGCCTTTGTTCCCGACACGTCGAGGCCAAGTGCCTGGGCGGCCGCCTTCAGCGCGGACTTCTTCACGTTGCGCTCCTTCAAGTAGCCGTGCGCGATGCCGGTAGTCCCGGTAGCAAAGTAGATGTCGGACGCGCCGTACGGCGTGATGGCGGCGTACACGTGCTGTTTGAAGGACGCTTTGCGTAGATCTATGCACCGGGGCTTGCCGTCTCGCGCCCACTTCTTGCCGTAGGGATTTGGCACAAAAGAGCCGCCGCCACCAAAGTACTTTGAGTCGGAGAAGGTTCCCTTCACGTGAAGCGAGCGTCGAGCGGCCCTCTTGCAGAATTCGAGACGTATCTGCCTTCTTGGCGCGTCATTCTCCAGCCCAAGGTCGCCCACGGGCGGCTGAACGCGCCAATCGTGCGCAATCAGCCCGCGGTATAAAGTGGACGTGCTCACGTCAGGCATGTTGAGAGTGGACGCCACGCGGCCGACGCCCGTGCCCATTGGATCGTCATAGAGCGCCTCGCCCAGCGCATCCGCGTCCTGCTCGGTCATGATGGGCGCAGGGCCGCGCCTCTTACCCCATTGCTTGTATGGCGTGCACGCAGAGCGCAGGCGCTTTGCCCAAAGTGCTGCATCTGATGCTCGCGTGTAGCCGGTGGCCGCGGCGGCTTCGGCCGGACTGTACTCTCGAAAGTTGATCAGATACGACGCAGCAATGCGCTTTTGAACGCTCTCTTCGAGCGCCAGAGACTCCATGTCGAGCCGCCGCCGCTTCGCAGCCATCGAGAGCACCAAGGAGCAGGGGTTCGTCACCAGTGACACGCCGTAGCGAGAAAAAGAAAACGAGCTTCGAATATCCGCGATCGCCGCTTTTAAACACCGTGTAGATGGCACGCGGCGCACGCCGCGTACGCCTGCTCGATGCCAAAGGCTTTCCCGCCGCAGACACCCTCCGTGCGGTGCTCGGCTGGGTCACCGGGGGCGGCGCTCTGCTGGATCGGGCGATGAGCCTCGACTCGATCAAGGGCGGCACGCGCCTCACCGACTCGTGTGTGATCCCAGATGCGGCCAAAGCTGCAGGATCCTTTGTTGTCTGGAAGAGCAAGGAGCGGTACGGCAAGCGCTCCTACATACGCGTGCAAGGACGGCGCACCCACCCGCCGTCAGGCATGAAGAAGACGCGGAAAGACTTGACTTGGCCGCGCACAGGGTCAGGCCGCCTTCGCATAGTCCGACTGCACCGCTGGATATGTGCGGCTGTCCACGGGCCTCCGCCGAGCAAAGACCACGAGGCTACTCACATATGCGGTAATTCGGAGTGTATTTGCGCCAGCCACATCCGCTGGCAGCCAAAGCCCGAGAATCGCGAGGATGTGATTTTCCACGCGAAGCCCTGCCGTGCGGGGACGGCACGAAAGAGCTGGTGAGGCAACGGAAAGAAGGTGCCACAGCGCTGATCACCTTTTAAATAGCGCTCTTGATGACAGGGCAGGCAGTTCCCGACGGGGGACACCCGCCCCGGCCCGCTGGAGTAACCGAATGTCCTGTGGGGATCGTGAGTGTAGCTAGCGTGCGGCAGTGTGGGAGATGCCCTCGGGTCGCGTTGAACGCAGGCCAAGTCAGGTTTTTGCTCATGGTGCATTCACTCACACCACCGCAGTACAATCGATTGAGTCCGGGTTTTTTTATGCGTATGATTGTAAGGGCGTGGGGACCCGCCCCAGGACAGGCTCTGGCGTTCGATGGAGCGCTCTGGTGCCGAGGAGAGCCGCTGGCACGAGGTAGATGTGAAGCCACGACGGGTCGATACAGCAGGCCGACCAGAGAGTGCAGAGTGAGCACTGCCCCTCTCCAAGATCGACTCCTGTGAAGAAGCCCGCCTAGGACCATCAAGGGGAGACCAGGTACACTTGACCCGCGCAAAGAGCTAGATGCAGCCGTACCCATTCTACGGCCTCAGAGCGTATGCCTTGCCGCCGGACGGTGGCGGTCGTGTCGGTGGTTGGGCCGTTTTGCACGACGGCTGTGGCGGCGCTCTGGAGGGGAGGGCGGCCATTTTCGGGTGGTGGATGGCCGGCTTTTGAGGTCTTGCAACCCTAGCTGTGACAGCTTCGGACAGCTCGCGCAACCCTAGGAACAGCGGGCCGGCTAGGGTTGAGGCCACACAGCCCGGGACATGACGAGGGTGGTGGAGGTCCGAAATCACGCCGCTATGCCTCGGCTCCAGCGAGGCCTCTCAGGCCCTAGCTCAGGTATATGCAGTAGCCGGAAGCAGGGAACACCCACCCCCCAGCACCAGTCTTCTAGGTGGAGGCGGGCCCGCTGGTATCGTCGGGAAGGTCGAGGAGGGTGGGTGGATGAGCGAGAACCTGACAAGGCCTGCGTTTCACTTTCAGAAACGGTCTCGCAGCGGCAGGCCATGAGTCGTCTCGGTTTCTTCTTCCTCCCAGGGGCACCACCGGGGCGGGTGCTTGCCACATGCCAAGAGTGGCGCAGTGAAGAGAAGCTCGTGAGCAGGGAGAGCAAGATCCTATCTAGAGTGGCGGCCACTTGTCATCGCACTGAAAACGGCAGCTTGCAGCCGGACGTAAG
>NW_005201407.1:0-2396 GCF_000372725.1 Emiliania huxleyi CCMP1516 | reverse complement strand
TTCCTGACTTCCTGCCATCCCAAGACTGCTGACTGGCGCATCGGTCCAGCGCTTCCTTATTGTCATTTAACCTAAAAATTCCTAGGATCCCGGCTGACCTGGGGTGCCGGTCGAGAGAGAGAGATTTAGAAGCCAACAAGAAATGTGGCACACACCGGCTCTCTCGATCGAAGCTAAGAAACCACGGCGTGGGGTGGGTGGGGTGGGTGGAAAGGACTTAGTCCTTAGAAACGCAAACGGCGGCGTGCCGCGCGATCCTGTTTTCTTAATGCCCGCAACAGACTGTAACAGGCGTCATCCCCAGAGAGGCCATGCCCAGGGTCAGCCATGAGAGGAGGGCTTTTTTCTATCCGTCCAAAATCCCCGGGTACCCTAAGTATAAGGGCGTAGACGCCCCGCCCGGGCCCTTACTAAGTAGGGTTACTCTACCTGGCCCAGTGGGGATTTTGGGCCTACTCTGCTACTCAGTGTACAGTGATCGTCTTGGGGCCCTACTAAATGGCGCGAAATTCCCACGGGAAAGTAAGATGACGCTTCCAGGTTTCTTTTGGTACCGTGGCGTACCTGTGTCGAACCTGGTGTGCTGTGAGAGAGTTGGTGCGTGCGAGGCATCCAAGGCGAGCACGGTCCGGTGGCAACGCGGACGGCGCTTGTCTCCATGGCGCGTTCTATCCTCGAGCAGGAGCGCTGCTCGCCGGCGCTGCTCGCTGCCTTCGACGCGTCGGCGCGCGGGAGGAATTATGTGGCGATGGAGCAGCTGTTGGCCTTAGTATTGCGGCCTATCCCGCCCGACGCGTCGATCGCCCCCGACGATTTGGTTGGGGCGGGGCTCGCGCGGCGCGTCAACACGGACCTCAAGTCGACGCTGCGCGTGAGCGCGCTGCAGAAGCTGGCAGGCGAGCTGCACTCGCCGGCTCTAACGGCGAGCTGCACCGGAGGCGAGCTGTGTGGTGCGCTCGAGGACGAGGGCCTTCGCTCACGCGTAATGGCCGCGCTCGACTCCGTCGAGCACTTCTGCGTGGCGAAAGGCGTCTCGAAGGGCTTCGCCGACACGTCGTCGCGCGAGACGATTGTCAATGCTCTCCGCGCAGGCCTGGACGCGTACGCGCGCCCGCGTGACGTTCTTGAATTCACCGGCGGCCAGAGGGCGCTGTGGCAGCAATGGCTCGATGAGCAGCGCGGCGTCGATTGCCCGCACAACGCCCCGCGGCTACTGCACGCAGCGGCGCTTCAGTTTGAGATGCGGGAGGCGCGGGGGCTCCCCTCGGCAGCGGTGCTGGTGGCGGCGCTCGCCGCCGAGATTCAGCAGACGAGAGAGCAGTTGGTTCGTGCGGCTCGCGCAGCTTTTGCCGCACGCGTGCAGGCTGCCGTCTCCGCCACGTGAGCGTCGCCACGCCACACGATGATACAGATCACAGCACAAAGAATTCAACAGCTCTCTCACCACACAAGAGCCTTCCGAAACTCAGTCTATCACGCGTTGATGGCTGCGACCGACACTCCCTCCGCCAAGGCGTGCAATGAGGCGTGCGTCGCATGCCGTGAGGAGGAAGAACAACAGCCTACGCATCCAGCCGCCAGGGGCAGGAAGGTGACAGGCATGCTGGAGGTGACGGCTGTGCACATTGCGGCTGCAGCGGAGGCGGCTGCAAGGGCCGCTTCACAGACAAACTCCACGGAGGGAGCGGAACCGGAAGAGGGCGCCACCGGCTACCCGTGGATGCAGGGAGTTGGCGACCTCCACGTCGAGTTGCCGCGCGTGGAGAGTGGCATCGAGAAGGAGGTGACCGAGGGCTTTGTCGAGGCGCTGCACGGCTTGCGAGTCTCTGAGGTGCGCTCGCCCCGTGGCCGCCCCGCCCCCGCTCGACCCCGCCCACAGAGCCCTCGCCGCCCCGCCGACGTGTGTCAGGAGGTGCCGCGCAGCAGCAGCGCACGGACGCAAAGCCTTCCGACCTACTCAACGGCGGCGTCCTGGCGCAGCGGTGCCCCCGCAAAGGCGAAGCACAAGGGGTCACGCTCGCTGCTGCGCGCCTTCAACGCGAACAAGTACAAGACGACGCTGTGCTCACGCTGGCTCAAGGGCACGCCCGCCACCTGCGAGTTTGGCGAGCGCTGCTGGCGCACGCAGCCCTTGGTCGGGGGGGAAGGTCTCTCATCTTGACTAAACTGCCCCCGACCGGCTCCTCCTTCCCTCCCACAGGTTCGCGCACGGCGAGGACGACCTCGCAACGGAGGTGCGTTGCGCACCGGGGCGGGGCGAGGGAGAGGGATGGGCTTCCCCTTTCGACGCTCTCCCCCCCTCCCCCCCCGCCCGTCTGGTGCTGCAGGACAAGCCGCGTGCGCCCGAGCAGTGGATGCTCGACGAGATGCTCGAGGAGTCGAGGCAGCGCGAGGCG
>NW_005201408.1:5174-9868 GCF_000372725.1 Emiliania huxleyi CCMP1516 | reverse complement strand
GCGACGCGCACCGCCGTGGCCTCGCCGCCGTCGGCAGCCTCCTGACGCGTCGCCTACAGTGCAGCAGGTTCGTACGTACGTGGAGCGCGTTGGCTGCCTGGTCCGAACTGCCTTCGCGTACGTCAGTGGACAACAGCCGCGAGGACATTGTGCCTGCGGCGGCGACGGACGTGGTGTCGGGGGGCGGGGTTGCGGGGAGGGGGCGGGCCGCGGGCCGGGCAGACCCCAAGCCCCAGGCGAGCAGGGCGGAGCGGAGCAAGTCAAACAGAGAGCGGAAAAGTATTATCGAGCGAGGTTGGCCACCCCTTGTTTGGTGTGCGCTTGCCCCGCGGGCAGCTTCTCGGCCGAGGTCGGCAGCGCCGCCTGCGAGCTCTGCCCACCTGGAGGATTTTGTGAGGAGGCGGGCGCCGCCACAAGCATGGTCTGGCAGGCTTGTCCCGCGGGGACCTACAATGCCCACTACGGCGGTCTGCGCCCACTTGTACGAAAAGAAGTCGCAGCCCGCCGTCGCTCTGCAGTGCGCCCGACACCCCGCACTGTTGTCCAACATCGCGTCGATCAGCACAACACCCGCGTACCAGCTATCACAGGTGCTACCTGAAAGAGGGCTACACGGAGGAGCGCTGCACCTCGCCGAATGGCTGGATCGGCGGGGAGAACACGCCATATGTGTCGTGGGGTCCCACCTACGTCTATGCCGCTTCGGCCGATCTCTGCAAGCTTTGCCCGGCAAACGCCGACTGCAGCGCCTTCAACACCACCCTCGAGTCCCTCGGCGTGCCACGCGGCTATTGGCGCGCTTCAAGCCTCACCACGGAGCTTCACGAGTGTGTCGCCTCAAATCACTGCAGCCGCTCGGGCAAAGGCGAGCACTCCAGCCGCAGACTCAATGCGTCGGCATCCAGCGGCGGAGCGCACGGCGAGGGCTGTGACGCGGGCCACACGGGCCCGCTTTGCGAATGGTGCACGAGCGAGACAGAGTACTTTAGCCGAGCAAAATACGGGTGGTGTCATAATGACCACTTTTGATGTTTTTTTGCCGTGTTGCTCCCAGCGCCCTCGCCCGCGCTCCCTGAGGCCATGGCTGGTGCTACTAGTATGGGGGGCTACCTGGCTACCGCGAGAGCGACCCAGCTCGTCGACCGACATCGTCCGATGATGGTGCCTCAAAGTCAGCCTCCGGAGGCTATCGTCGCGTCGAGCCGGCGGTGGCCGTGCGTGACATGTGGTTCCACCACCCCTCGTAGGCTTTGCCTCTGACCGCCACCGTTCCCAGGCTATCTGATGGGATGGAAAGGAAGGCTGGGGCGCTGGGCGAGCGTATAGAGAAGCGTGTGCGTGCGGTCGACCTCGTCGTGGCAACCTGCCACGGCACCGCTGGCAGGCGCGATGAGCGTCGTGCCACCTGACCCGAGACGGGTCGCAGGCGTCGTACCGAGCGCGTCGAGACCGTGTCCTGATGCGCTCTGCACGGGCGAGTCACGTCGGCGTCAAAAAGGAGCGACGTGTGACCTGTCAGAGCTTGATCTCCGATCTCAGCGACGTCGAATCGCAACTCGAACACTCACACGTCATTTGGGGCCTGGAGCCCTGTTCACGCGCAAATCTCCTCTCGAATCGCCTTCGGTGGCGACAGCTAGGATGCATCTCCTCGGTCGTTTTTCGCGCGATGGCCCTGAGAAGCTGGCGCCGCACGCAGGCGGACCTTGTGTGTGCGCGGGGAACGCTTTAAATTAAAAAGTGAGAGCTCTCTACGTCACTTTTTTTGAGTAGATAGTGCCGAGCTGGCCGTGACAGCGATTTTGGTAGTTTTTGGCGGGTTTTGCACCACAGACTTTTTGCACCTAGTCGGGAGATCAAAAACGCTCGGGCCTCTCGGCCCTGCGCGTCGCCAAAATAAATAAATAGAGGGGCATCTCCAGGTCTCCAGGAGCTGCTCCAGGAGAGATGCAGATGGGCGACGCACGGACACAGAGGGACAGCGCGCACCCCGCCCCGCTCGCAGGGCGTGCATCAGAGCAATCGCATGCGCACGCGAGGGTGCGGGGGGTGAGGGTGGGGGTGAGGGTGGGGGCGAGGGTGGGGGTGAGGGTGGGGGTGAGGGAGGGGGTGAGGGTGGGGGTGAGGGTGGGGGCGAGGGTGGGGGCGAGGGCGGTGGCGAGGGCGGGGGGGTGCCTGTTGCGGAACACACCGTGTTGGCGGGGGCGACTCGTCTCGGTCGGTTCTCACAGTTCTGTGAGTTCTCGACTCCCGGACTGTCTGTGCTTGTGCGTCTTGGGTCCGGACCGGAGGTCCGGGGCGATTGAAAAAGAGAAAAAGCTCTGGGTCAAAGAGAGTAACGCCGACCGGGGGCCTGCCGGTCGGAATTGTGCTGCCCCCCCCCCCCCCCCCCCCGCCTTGTCGAGTCCCTGTCCGCGTGTGAGGGTCTGAGGGTGCCCCAGCAGCACCGCCAGCCACGCCCTCGCCCGATCAACACAGCCGCCGCCGGGGTGCACTCCTGAACGGGCGCCAGGGAGCTCGTCGCGCCCCCAGCCCCGCAGCGCTCGGGCCAAGTCGCTACGTCACCGCAATCTGCCAGCGACCCTTCCTCCTCCGCCGGCTGAACGTGTTGCGCCCCGCTCGGGTGCTCATCCCACTGTGGCGGGCGGGGCGGGAAAAGGGGGTGCGTCAAAACCCATCGGGGAATCCGGGGCGCGCTCCCACCCTGGGCTGGCGGCGGCAGCGGCAGCATATACACATGTGTGGCGGCAGCAGTTGCGCCCAGCATGGGGCGCGTGCGCGCGGCGCACTGTAGGAAGCCGTGCGTCCGCTTGCGCTTGAGCACGTTCGGCTGGTACGTCCGCCATCCCTTTTTCCCCTTGGCGGCGAGCGGCTCGAGCGAAGACAGTGGGGGCAGCTCCAGGTAGGGCATCTCGCAGGGCGCAGGAGCGTCCACGCCTGCAGCGTGGGCCGCGGTCAGGGCTGCGGGCTTCGTGCATTGGCCGGCTGAGTGCATCGGCCGAGGCGCCACCGAGGCTGATGCTTCCAAAGCACAGGAGCGGCGTGAGCGGCTCTGCGGCCTCCGGCGTCGCGGCGCACCGGAGCGGCGGCGGCGGGGCCAATGGGCGAGCGTCGCCAGCGCCGGGAGTGCGGCAAAAATCGAGCTCGGCGCACAGGGGAGCCAGCCGCGCCGGCTCTGCGCGGAAGAGGGAAACTGTGCGCACGGCCGCGCCGAGCGCTCGCCGCGATCGGAGCAAGCTGCGGCCAAGCATGACTCCACGTTTTCTTCTTTACCGGATTCTTTACCACGGAGTCCGCGCCCTTTTGTCGTGCTTTCTTAGGTATATTGTTGGCAAATCAAGACACAGATTGTATTTTAAGAGAGAATTCTTGTGTAGAAAGTTTCTTTCTTTATTTACATGTATTACGGAGGCGAGGCACCGCGCGCACCTGCCGGCGTAGCTCCGTGGGTGGGACTCCGCCTAACATACTCGGGCTGTCGCCGTCCCAAACTGTCACTCCCCTCTCTCCCGGCCGGGGTGGGGCGCGCGCGGGGGCGGCGGGTGTGCGGCGGGTGTGCGGGATGTCTGTGGGCCCGAGAGCGATATGCCATGTCCGCCTTGCGTTGTTTCATAACATCGAAGGCTAAGCTCAAAAGAAACTCTCTCGCGACCTGCACAGCTGCCTGTGGTCCCAAAAGGCCAGATATCGCATCGGTGTTCCTCACCGACACGCGCCTCTCGCCGCGCATTGCCCTGCACCCGAGCCCCCTCCCCACGACTCCCCTCCCCACAACTCCCTCCACGCGGCGCGCGCCCCACGGTGCACCCCTCGCCCCGCTCTGACGGGCTCCGCGCGCTGACGCGCCTAGCGCTGCGCGCAGAACACAAAGAGACGTAAGCCATGCCCAACCTCCGCTGCGAGCGCTTCGGCCCCTTCGACGTTGAGGAGCTCAAGGAGGAGCTCGAGAACCTCGAGTTCGAGTACATGATGGACCTGGCGCCGTCGCGGCCGCCGACTGTCGTTCGGCTGTGCGAGTGCAAGGACGAGGACTATGAGGGCTACCACGTGCGCGTGTTCGTGGGCGACTACGAGTACTGCGTGGAGGAGGGCAACGAGGCCGAGGAGGTCAAGGCGATGCTCGAGACCATGTCGTACGAGACGTACGCCGAGCAGGACCTGGACGGCGTGCCGCGCTTCCACAACTGGTACATGGCGCTGCCGGGCAAGTCCCCGTACGACAAGACGTACATCGAGGAGTGCAAGAAGCGCGCCGACGCCTTCTTCAAGGAGAAGGAGGAGCGCAAGAAGAAGGAGGACGAGGAGGCCGCCGCGCGCGCGGCCGAGGCGGCGTCGGCCGCAAAGCCATGGACCGACACGCCTGAGGCGGAGCGCAACGTCGCCATCCTCTTCCCGGGCCAGGGCACGCAGAAGGTGGGCATGGCGGCGAAGCTGCTGGAGAACAAGACCGCGGCCGCCATGTTCGAGATGGCCTCAAAGGTTCTCGGCTACGACCTGGTCGGGCTCTGCGCGCAGGGGCCGCAGGAGAAGCTCGACAGCACGCTCTACTCGCAGCCCGCCATCTTTGTCTGCTCGCTGGCGGCGATGGAGAAGGCGAAGAAGGAGGCGCCAGAGATGCTCAAGAAGGTCAAGGTGGCCGCGGGCTTCTCGCTCGGCGAGTACTCCGCCCTCGTCTTCGCCGGCGCGCTCACCTT
>NW_005201408.1:0-5030 GCF_000372725.1 Emiliania huxleyi CCMP1516 | reverse complement strand
TTCCCTCCCCCCCCCCCCTTTTTCCCCCCTGGTTGGGCCGGGCCCTCGGCGGGCGCCGCGCGCGCCGCGCGCGCCTGACCCCCCCCCCCCCCCAGGTCCTCGAGAAGCTTTGCGAGATCGTCGTCCCGATGGGCGCCAAGAATGCAAAGATGCTTGCCGTCTCTGGCGCCTTCCACACGCCCTACATGCAGCCCGCCGCCGACGCGCTGGGCAAGGCGCTCGACGAGGCGCCGATCCAGATGCCGTCCATCAAGGTTTACTCCAACGTGACTGGCAAGCCCTACGCCTCGGTCGACGAGATCCGCGGCCTGCTCAAGCGGCAGCTCTGCGAGCCAGTCAAGTGGGAGCAGGGCACAAAGGACCTCGTCACGCTCGGCTGCACCTCGTACGTTGAGCCGGGCCCGGGCAAGCAGCTCAAGGCCATGATGCGCCGCATCGACAACGACGCCTGGAGCAAGACCACCACGCTCGAGGCGTGAGAGAGGTCGCTTGTGCACGCACACCCTCCTCGGCGGCGCGATCTGTGCATCTGCACTTTTGCTTCAGAGGCCTTTTGCTTCTGGCGGGGCGCGGTATCACACGTGTTAGTTTACAGTTATGTGCAGTCTGAAACTTTCCGTCAACCCATCATCCACACCCTCTAGGCCTAGCGCCTAGGGGCTCTGGCCTCTGCACCGCCTGTGCGCACGCGACGGGATGTTCGCCTCGGTTCACGGTTGGCGCGGCGCGCGCATGCAGACATCACCAGACATCACAGACACACAGTCCGGTCTCAACCCCGCCACACGGTTTACAGGAACGGAAACGGAAAGGTGTGTAGAGTGCACGCACAGCAGTGGCCAGTGCGGCCCGGCTCCACCTCACCGCACCGGGTCTCTGTTCTCTCTGTGTGTCGATATGGACGAAGGCGCCGCCCCCACCCGTCACTCGCCCGGCACCGACACAGCGTCCACGGACTCGAACCCCTTGATCTTCTCCCCGCGGCCCTCGTAGTGCCGCTTGAGCGCCAGGGCGAGCTCCGACAGCTCCTCCTCGGGCGGCTCGGCGGGCGCCTCCGCCTCGCCCAGCTCGCGATGGAGCCAGCCGATGATCGCCATCCGCTTGGCGCTCGTGTGCCTCACCTCGTGCGGCACCGTGTCCGACCGGAAGACGACGAGCGTGCCCGCCCGCGGGGCGATGTCGACGTGCTGCGCGGGCGAGAGCAGCGGCGAGTGGCCCGCCGTGAAGTCGGCGAGGAGGGTGCCGCTGCCGCGCACGCCGCTGCCAGCCTCGAAGACGCGCAGGTGGCCTCCGTCGCTCTGCCGCCACCCCTGGTTCGGCAGGGCACACGGCCGTCAGCCGGAGCGCGGCCGAGATTGCGCCGAGACCGCGCCGAGGTCGAGCCTGGTTGAGGTACAGGATGAACGACCACTCTCTCGCCAGCCTGCCGACGTTCATCGCGTCGATGTGCCTCTGGTAGAAGCCGCCGGTCGGGTAGAAGGCGTACTTGAGCCTTCGGACACGTGCCGAGGGACGTGTCACGGACGTGTCCGAGTGTCTGCCCTGCCCTCTCACGGACGTGTCCCCGAGGTGCCCGCCCTGCCCTAGGATTCGGCGCACTCGGTGTGAGCCTCGGAGAGCGTGGTGCCGCTGAGCTCCTCGAGCGAGCTCTGCAGTCCAGACACGAGCTGGAGGAGGGCCGCACGGCCGCCTCCCTCGGCCGGGACCGGCGGCGCCTTTGGCAGCAGCTCGAACCACTCCACGGCGCCCCGGTGTGCAGAGGCGGAGCGGCCGGGAGATTTACGCAGCAGGTTGATGTCGTCGACCAGCGAGTCGACGAGATCGCGCGAGAGGAAGGCCGGGATCGCCACAAACGACCGCTGCCTCAGCTCGGCGAGCGCCCGCTCAGGGAGCAGAGGCGGCGAGGCCGTGCCCAGGCTGAGCGCGATAGAGACTCCCAAGCGAAGCAGTAGCGCCGTCGTGCGCGCGGAGGTCATGCGGTGCGGGGAGGTGCAGTGGAATTCAGCTGGTGGAACGCTGGGCAACACAGGAGAGCGCCCGCGCGTCTTTTCAGGCGTCTTTGTTTGTTCACAGCACGCCTCGTGAATAAACGAGGATCAACGCACTCTTTTCCCGTGCCGCTGTAAGTAAAAGAAAAGTAGTATCCGAGGGGGCCGAAGCCCTTGGCGCCACCCGAGCGCTCACATGCGTGCAAGCCCCACCCGGCTGGCGGGTGGACCAAGGGGCGTGCCGCCCCGCTTGCTCTCCGTGAAACGTCTAAAGGACGAAGATGCACGGAGGTGCGACCAACTCAGCACGACGGGCGGAAAAGTCGGGCACTAGACCAGGAAGGACTGGGAGAGTGTGAATGGAGGGACACGTGTGGTTCAGACGTCCCCCCCCTCGACGTAGTCGAGTCACTCACATGGATAGAGAGGAAAGTGTCCCTCTCGATGGGGCATGGACTGGATGACATGCACTGGAGAGTCTATGGCTCTCGCGGGTGGGGGGTGGGGCGGCACTGTCCGCACTCGCGGCCGGCGCCCGCGCCCCGTCTCGGTGACGGATCGGTGACGGAGATTCACTTCCCATCCGACTGGGAGGAAGGCTCCTTGACATTCATGATCTTGTCCCGCAGCTCGAAGAACTCTGGGCCGGCGCGGGGCCCCCCGGAGGCACCGTGCGCCGCGCCGCAGTGCGGAAACGGGGCTCCGGCGCTCATACTCGCTCATACTACCAACTTCCCGATCTAACCCGGTCTAACAGAGGGCAGATTTGGAGAGATCTCGAGGAGTACATACAGATAGACCCTCCAACCATCAGAAAACTCCGACCTGATCGGTCGTACTGACCGCCGACTGATCACTCCAGACAGCAGACAGGCCGACGTCTGCACGTGGCCGGCCGGGCGAGAGGCTTGACACGATCCGACCCTGCGACCCTGACGCTGCTGCTCTAGCTATCAGCCATGCACTGCTGACTGCTGCCACAATGTGCGACCTGTGCTGGCCCACTTGGCGGCCTTCCCGGTCAGTGGTGAGGCGCAGTTCAGAGCTGTCGATGGCGCGATGCCGCACTGGTCCCACATTGGTGACACGAGACCACCAAGTTTGCCGGTCCAAGAGAGAGGCACCGGCGCTGTCCTGAGAAGGTGCGTGGTCCCTCTTGACTGCCCATGCGCGCGAGGCTGTGTAGGCATAGCCTCGAGAGGGCCAGCAGCCAATCCGAGGTGCCACACTTCGGATGGTGCTCACCTCAACACCTTGGGTGCAGTCCCTCTGACCCTACCCCCGGTGCCGGTGTGGGCGCTGGCCGGCACACTTAGGTAGAGGTACAGTAAGGTACAGACATGGGCCACTTACCTAAGGTGGAGGTATAGGACACCGCGCGCTACCTCGGTAAAGGTACGGGTGAGGTATGTGGGCGCCTCGCCGGACACACGCTCGCCCCCTCCCGACGGCCCCGCCCGACACGCTACTCATGCAGCGTATGGCGTGTTCTGGAGAACACCGGCGCGCTGGAGCAGCGACATGTCGACGCCACCGAGCGGGTCGGCGGAGGGTGGGTCGGCGGCGTGGCCGGAGGTCGACGGGCTGGCCGAGCCCGAGGATGGCGCAGCCGAAGCGGCAGCATCGGAGCTATGGCGTCCGAGTCGCAGATGAAGCGGATGCCGGGCCCAGTGTGCGCGGCGCCCCAGGCCTTGCCGTGCCGCACGAACGTGTGCCGCTCCGTGAACACGACGGCCGTGCCCGTGTACGACGCGTTCTGCTCCGCGCCGGTGAGGTGCGGGAAGACTGAGTG
Organism: Emiliania huxleyi CCMP1516; assembly: GCF_000372725.1. Taxonomy (NCBI): domain Eukaryota; phylum Haptophyta; order Isochrysidales; family Noelaerhabdaceae; genus Emiliania; species Emiliania huxleyi. The sequence goes on along the minus strand of NW_005201408.1, from coordinate 1,250 downwards.
CTTGCCCGGGAGCCGGCTCTTGATGGCTAGCTTGACGGCCCTCGAGACTGTCAGGGACAGCGGGCCCGGGTACTGCTTGATCACGTCCATGCCCATGGACTGGAGCGTCGCGTTCTGCGTGGAGGAGGGCTTCTCGGGCGCCATGAGAGCTATGTCGTTGCGTTTCGCGCGACGGGCGGTGCACACCTTATTCGCGCGCACCGCCGGTGTGAACGTCTCGAGAGTACCCCAGGTACCGGTGTGGACAAGTGGTGGGTACCTCGGTATATGGTGCGCTGAAGGTATAGCACTCACTCACACACCTAGGTAGCGGGTGTGGGCGCTGCGCGCCTACCGACATGTCGGTACAAGGTGTACACCTGCACCTTCCGTAGCGTGGCCGAGGTGACGCGCATTGCGCCAGAAGCGTGCACGCAGCTGGAAGGACACCTTCCTACTGGCCGTACGATCAGGTCGTCACTGAATGCTTGATACTAAGGCCGCGAGCTATGCAGGTGATCAATTGTGCATCATGGCACGGTCAGCTGCGCCGACAGGCTGTCGCAAGGCGTGATAGCATGGCCGCAAGTACGCCGAATGATTCCCATGAAAACAAGTAAAAATTTCGAAAAAAGAAAAAAAACTCCAAAAAATCGGCGCCTGCGGCGGGCCATGGGACCCCATCTCCCCCCCGCATGGACACCCTCTGGGGCCCCCGCGCCGGCCCAGAGTCGAAGAAGCGCTGGGGTTTGAGCGGCTTCGTGAAGAAGTCGGCAAGGTTCTCGTCGCTGCGGACGAAAGGAACACAGATCTTGGCTTCCTCGATGGCCTCGCGGATGAAGAAGTGGCGCCGCTCGACGTGCTTGAGCCTGCCGTGGTTCTCGGGGTTGTAGGCTGAGGCAATGGCGGCCTGGTTGTCACAGTACTGCTTGGTGGGCGGGGCCTCGGGAGGGGTGACGATCTCGCCGTCCTTGACGTACGACTCGAGCTCGGCCTTAAGGCGACGGTAGCTGAAAGAAACCGATGACGTCACGTATGATCAAGACACCGCACCTGGGCGTTTCCGCGAAAATTGAGAAACCACGGCGCGCCTGCGCCGCAGGCGCGCCGGCTGCGCCGCCAGCTTTAGATGGTCTCCACCGAAAACAAAGAAATCCCGCCGCCCGGGGCGAGGGTGCGCGAGGGTGCGCGAGGGTGCGCGCGTGCGTGCGCGAGGGTGCGCGATATTGCGCGACATTGCGCAATATTGCGCGATATTGCGCGATATGCGC
>NW_005201409.1:5975-9832 GCF_000372725.1 Emiliania huxleyi CCMP1516 | reverse complement strand
TGGAAGGTGAGCCAGCCGGGCAGCTGCTCGCGCGGGGCGACGGTGCCGTCCCACAGCTCGACCTACCAGAGGGCTCCGAGATGTAGTCGAGAGGAGCGCTCTCTTCCTATCGACGAGCGCCGTGCCCCCCCCGCAAACGGACCACGCAGCGAGGGTGCGCGGCGTGCAGCGCGTGCTCGAAGCCGGCGTCGGAGCCGTACCTGATCTCGGTCAATCTCGCGGGTCATCTCGGGTCATCTCAGGCCAGTCTCGCGCGCTGTGATTATGCTATCTCGGGTCATCTGCGAGGGCTGGAGATGGAGCTCGAGGCGTCACTCTTGAGTCTACGCGGGCACCCGATCGACAGCATGAAGCACGGCTCTGCGGCCGGCGGCATCGCGTCGAGGCAGACGACCTTGCGTGCGGGACGGAGAGAGGGAGTGGGGGAGCTGGCGGGGGAGCGGGTGGGAGGGAGACGGTTCGTCGACCTTGCCTCCGTCTCCGCTCGGGCCGAACCGGCGCGGCCTTGTGCAGTCGTACCCCTCTGCGGTGGCCGTGTTCCTTGAGGTAGGGGTAGGGGTAGGGTTAGGGTTAGGGTTAGGGTTAGGGTACCTCTGCGGTGGCCGTGTTCCAGCTCCGCTGAAAGTACGCGCGCAGGTCAGTGCCTTGCCCTGGCACGGCTGGCCGGCCGTTTGCCTCCCACTCGCGCATCGCCGCGTCGCGCCGACTACAAGGAGGTCAAAGGTAAAGTGCACAATTATGCTTATGCGAGGCGGGGCAAGCGTCTCAAATTGACCCACCACATCTCCCCCTCCCTTCCCCTTCGCCCCCCGCGGCATTCGGAGGGCAGGGGCCGGGCCCGCGCCTCTTCCAGGCAATGTACTCGGGCGAGAGGCGGTAGGCGGTCAGGTTGAAGGCGGGGCGGGAAATGCCGTCGTCTGACCAGCGCTGGCGTCGCAAGTCTCTCGCCTCCCGCCACGAGCGGTACGATGATGAGTTGTAGTAGGCCGTCAGGTTGCCGAGCCGACTACAAGGAGGTCAAAGGTAAAGGTGCAAATTATGCATATGTCAAGCGTCTCACAATTGACCCACCACATCTCCCCCTCCCTTCCCCTTCGCCCCCCGCGGCATTCGGAGGGCAGGGGCCGGGCCCGCGCCTCTTCCAGGCAATGTACTCGGGCGAGAGGCGGTAGGCGGTCAGGTTGAAGGCGGGGCGGGAAATGCCGTCGTCTGACCAGCGCTGGCGTCGCAAGTCTTTCGCCTCCCTCCACGAGCGGTACGATGATGAGAGGTGGTACGCCGTCAGGTTGTCGGTCAGGTTTCGTGCGTCGAGTCTGGCGCTGGCGAGCCGCGTGGCGCGATCTCGTCGCGCCGATTGCCGTGCCAAGAGCCAGGCGTCCATCCTATCACCATTATCGGCCGCCGCGAGCGAGGTGGCAGGACCTCGAACCTCCGTAGGATGGGCGGCGGCAGCGCCGATCGCTGGTGGGCTCACGGTGACGGCAGCGCCGTCGGCGGTGGGAACGACGGTGATATTTGTGGTAGCCACAGTGGCGACCACCACGGCGACCGCCACCGGCAACATACACACACAATACCTGTTTATATCATCCGTGTCAACCGATCTCGCTACAAAGAATTCACAGCGCGAGAAATCTAGCTCCGACGTGGGCTCGGCAGCTTGTCAGGGACTGCGAAGAGAGATAGGAAGGGGCAGACGCCCAAGGGTGGGCGACGGCTAGCACCACCACACTCCTCTCCTTAAAATCCCTGTGTAGTGGCGGCGTGCCGTCCTCCCATCCCTCCCTTGGGGTGTCTCAATTCTTTGTTCTTTTTTTTGCTTGTCAACCCTCATCATCAGCCGAAACTGGAATCGGAACCATAGCCGAGAAAGTCGTCGAGGCGATCGAAAATGAGAGTTTTTACACCAGATAATAAAGGGTGGCAAAGGGCTCTGCCCGCAAGGCGCCCGCGTCGGCTCGCAGACGCGGTACCATTGACAAATCTGCAATATACCCCGTGCACGAACAGCGGGATGTCGGCCGTGGACGGACGCAAGCCTTCAGCTGGGGCCAGACATTCGATTGTGTTGACAACATTCGTAAAATTGAAGCCAAGAACGTCCGCCAGATCCGTGCTTTCGGAGCAACTAAGTAAGGGGAAAGCCGCTGATCGAGCCCAGCGTGCCCGGAGCGGCCGCACACTGCTCGGTACCCCCCCTGCACAACTAAGCTCATGGCCGACCCCCCCCCAGCAGCAGCGCTCTGCTGCTGGGGGGGTCGGGACCCGCCCCCCAGCAGCAGCGCTCTGCTGCTGGGGGGGTCCGGACTCCCCCCCCAGCAGGAGCGCTCTGCCTGTGGGGGGTGCTAGGCGTCTCTGTACAGACAGCAGCTGTAAGTAGCATGCGTTCCAGTGGCGAGAATTTATGGTCGGCACCAAAATCAGTGGTCTCACCGGCGGGCCCTCCTACTGCCAACCGGGAGGTGCGGGGCACGCCAGCCTCTCTTCTACGCCTCTCGTGCCTCGCGGCGCCTCTGCTTCAAGGGGGGAAGATACGGCTCTCGCAGCCCATCATACGCCGTGGCACAGCGGGGAGCACAGCGGGCTGTACAAGATATTGTTCCCTATCTTCGCATGCTCGTCGTTGGTGATATCCGCGCGAGGTCATACGCCACAGGCCAGCCATCACTCGATGATGAGACTACACTGATGTATAGGCGCGTGTGGTATTACAAGATAGACTCACACAAGTGTGTAGTAAAACGCCAGCACTCGACACGACGAAGGTGTATTGGGCTCGAAGGCGCGGTGAACACAACCGCCTCGAGCGTACCGCTCAAATACGAGCCGAGGGTGGAGGGGGGGGCGGCGGCGAAGAGGCGGGAGAGCGGGGTCCAGTGCGCTCTGCTGCTGGGGGTGTCCGGACCCCCCCCCCCCTTCAGTGCTCTGCTGCTGGGGGGTGCTGTCCTCCCCCCAAGGCATTCGTGGTGTACTATATGGGTAGGCAGGTCTTGCCCACCGCACCGTCTCCCATGATCACGCACTTGATGTTCGGCATCATGGCCGCCATGGCGGCGCCGGCCGACCCGAGCCGCCTTCTTGTGCTCGACCGAAAGGAGGGTTTTCGGCCGTCCCTTTTGGGTTTTTTTCTCTGTTTCAGCTGTTCGCGTTCACATAAACGCACAACCCCGGGCCCGAAATCGCAGAGAGACAGTCACGCAACACGGGGTCCAGGGAAGGCGAGCAAAAACCTTATCGCGCGCGCTAGCCGCCGACTCGGAGGCTGCACCGACCGGTCAGGCGCGCAGCCGGAGAGAGAGGGAGGCGCTCAACGTTCACCCTTACCGCGTTGGTGTCCAGTCCGAGCCTGGCTGTTCTTCACCTGTCTACCTACCTACCTACCTGTTCTTCACCTTCCTACATACATACACACCCGGCTGAATGAAGTGGACTGCACTCGCCGCTCGAATCCAATTGTGGGGGGTTTACGACGGTTTTGGGGATCCTGCCGACGCGCTACAGTTGTAGCCCCACTGCCCTGTTCACGCGCGCGCGAACGCGCGCGCGAGACGTGCAGACAGGGTTGCCAGGTGAGAGCGAATGGCGCGGTTCACGCCTCGCACAACAGAGAGAGAGATGCGCTCTGGCCATGGTGGGACATAAAAGAAAGCGAGTACTTGGGCGAGTAGGCCGCGCGGTCAACGCTGCCGCGCGCAACTTTGCGCGCGAGGCGGCGCAGCTTGAGAACGGCGGGTGGGCGAGAAGCCGCCGCCGAACGTCTCGACTCTCGTGGAGCAGCAGGTTGAAGTTGTTGCGCTTGACACAGATCGCGTCGCGGTAGAAACCGCGATGCGCCTTGACGTAGCCCTGTTCACGCG
>NW_005201409.1:0-5875 GCF_000372725.1 Emiliania huxleyi CCMP1516 | reverse complement strand
GGGGGGGGCCCCCCCCCCCCCCCCCCAACAGAAGCGTTTTGTTGCTGGGGGGGTCGGGGCCCCCCCCCCCCCCCAGCAGCAGCGCTCTGCTGCTGGGGGGGGTCAGACCCCCCCCCCCTAGCAGCAGGGATGAGCTTAGTTGTGCAGGGGGGGTACCGAGCAGTGTGCCGGGCCGCTCCCGCGGCCGCCTCCCGCGCAGCACCGCCGCTGGGGACGACACGCTGCGGAATCGGATCGAGCCCATGCACGGGCAAAGAAGGACGCTGCAGAAGCGGTTGGAGAGGCAGCCGGCGTCTGCCGTCACAACGAGTCCCAGCGCTGGTTGGACATGCGCGTCGGCTCGCCCGAGGACTGCTGTCGCGACCCTCCCGTCGTGCCGCAGCCTCCGACGAGCTCTGCAACCGAGGAGAGTGAGGGTGCGCCTCCCCTCACTGCCGGCCTGGCTGCGCACCGCCCCACAAAGCACCCCCTCGAGCATCTCTACAAGAAAAGTACAAGTCAAAGCGCGACCTTCTCCAAGTCGTCAACACGCCCGGCGGCTCCGGCAAGACTTTAGCCTTGGCCACCCTCCTTGCGGAGCAGGAGGAGATCCGCTCTAAGCGAAAAGCGAGAAACGCACAGCTTTGTTGTGGGTACTACTGCTGGAGAAACGTTGGGCGCCCGTCGCGGGGCGTGGTGAACGCCGGCTCACTGGCATCGGCCGCAGACCGCATGCGTGCAGCCAAGGTGGGCTTTCAGCCAGTGCTCAATGCCGCCGCGCCAGGTGTCTTTGCACAAGAGCCCGCTGGCATCCGGAGTGCTCAAGGCCGGAATGTAAGACTCCTGGTGACGGCAGAGGTGGTTCTCCTCGTTGTAGCGACACTCACGCTCGGTGCCACGCAGCTTGACTTGCTACCTCATTCATGGTACATACCGCCAACACACGCATTGCCGCCGCTGCCGCCGCCGTCGCAGTCCTCGCCCTCGCCGCCGCAGCGCCAGCACTCGCTGGTGCCGGTGCCATCGCCCCCAATCGCCGTCACCGAATTCCTGCAGCCGCGCGCATCCTTCGCGGACATCCTCGGCTGCGGTACGGACACGCCTTGCGCGCATTGTGCCGACGGCTGCACGCCACGGGTGCTAAAATCTGGCATGCGGTACCCAAGGCACAACGTGCTGCAGGCGCGGTGCCTCTCTACACTCGCGACTCGCGCCCGATCTCACCACCGCATATTGCCCCGCGTTAGTACGTGGGAGACGGCGTGTGGGATGGCAACGGCCTCACCGCGGCGCGCGCCGTCGCTGCGATGCTCGGAGACCCATACGCGTACACCGCCTCCCCGGTGATGGCGGCCTACCAATCGCTCCTCATGGGCCTCGAGGGCGCGCAGCTGCTTGGAAACGTGAGCGGGCGCTTCCTGCAGAGCCACGCGTACCGCTTCGCGCGAGAGGCATCCCTCCACAAGGAGGCCTTTCTCGCAAGGCTGCCTCGCCTCACACGGAGCCGGCTGCTGGAAAGCCAGCTGTGGCGCCGCCTGCCAGAGTGAGATACCCCTCCGAGACGCGTCGCCGAGAGTCCTCGCCGTGACATGTCCCAGGCCTGCCAGACCACAGCGGCATGGCGCGCAGCCTCTACACACCGCTGATGCCGGGTAAATAGGCGCACCCGCCCCCTCCGCCGCCGCCGTCTAACCATCCTCGCCTCGCCGCCTTCTGCCTGCGCAGGGAGCTCCAGCGGGAGATCGTCTCGACAGGCTTTCGTCTGGAACGCGACGCGGCGACGGCCGCGGCGGCGCTGATCCTTGACCTCCTCGTCGCGGGCAGGGCGCCCGGCTCGGGGTGGCTTGCGATGGAGGATAGTGACTGGGCGGCCACCGAGGAGACCGACTCGGACGGCGTCGGCTGGAATGTTGGGTCGACAGACCCGCACGACGTGGTATACACGAGCGTGTACGACACCGGCGTCTACTTTGCGCGCATGATGGTGGCGTACGCGGCCGCAGACTCTGGCGGCTCTGGCATTGACACGCGCTGGGCGACGAGCTGGTGCCGAAGTCGGAAGTGTGGCGTCCCAGAGTTGAGCGGCAGGTGCGACGCCACCGCGCAACGATAGCACCGGCAGTGACAGCACCGCAGCAGCGATAGCACTGCAACAGCGACAGCACTGCAACAGCGACAGCACCGCGGTTGCCTGCCATTGAGGTAGCGCACCCGACACAGACGCAGCCACAAACAGCGGCATGCTTGCGGCGGGGCGCAACGCAAGGCTACTCCTCGCCAGCCCTTCTCATCGCCACACCCCGCCACTACCGACAGGGAGGACGTGTGGGACGCTGGTGAGCTTCGGACGCCGGGCTACAAGCGGCCCTCAGAGGTGGAGGCGCTGTTCCTCGCGGCGTCGCGCGCCCCAGTCGGCAGGGAGAACCTCGGCGAGCCGCTCAGCTGGGCCATCTTCCGCGCCAGCGGCCGGCGCCGGGCGAGCGCCGCGGCCGCCTCGGCGTCGGACGCCACTCATGAGCCGGTCGCACTGATCCTGTGCCCGGCAGCGCTGCTCGAGACGGACGCAAAGGGCGGTGGTGGCGGAGCGCGTGCCGTCTATGGCATCCGCCGCGCCCTTGAGGGTGGACTGCGATTTCTCGCCACCTCTGGCGGGGCGGGCATCGAGGCGTTCCCCGAGGAGAGGCGGCTGCATGACCTGGCCCCCGAGGTGACGCCGCAGCTGCCCATTCCGGTGTGGGGCGTCTTTTACCGCTGCAGCGCCGCCGCCGCCGCGGGCCAGCCATGGAGTTTGCGCGCCCGCGCCGACCAACGGCGGGCGTGCGCAGCGGCGCGTGTGCTGCGAGAGGCGCTAAACGCCCAGAGGGACGGAGCGGGTGCCACGGCTGGGATGGAGGAGTGGCTGCGGGCGACCCCGCTCCCCGCAGAGCTGGCGGCGGGCATTAGCCTCGCCCCACGGGCCCCGGGCTCCTCATGGCTGCCCGCGCAGCCGGCAGCACGACGGGAGGTTGCATGCACGCTCGCGGTCGCCGAGCTGCAAGTGGTGGAGGGTGAGGCGCTGTGTACGGCGGCGTGATTCGCGTCTTGAGTTTTCTTAGGGCGATACCCGCTGAGACGGACAAACAGCGTACGCAACACCACGCTCCGGACCCCTGTCCCCTCTCTCCGACGGCCACACGCGCGTGACCGCCGCATGGCCCCATGCCCCACCCACGCATACGACAAGAGATACATGCGCCTACTTGAGCGATGTCGAGTAGGACTCGAGAACCTTTTGGAACATCGGCTTGAGCTCGGCGTACTTCGACTCGTAGCATTGCGCCGTCAGCGTGACCAGCCGGCGCCCGCGGCCCTCCTCGGTCTGAACCGCGAACAGCGTGCGAAGGTGGCGCGGCGCCTTTCCGGTCTGCTGAATCGTGTAGTCGTAGGTGTAGGCACCTAGACTCAGACAGGGTCGGAGCTGGGGCTGGGGCGAGGGTGCAGGTCGGGCCAGTCGCCGGCGCGCCCTTTAAGGTGTCCGTGCCAAGCATCTTGCCCTCGATGCCGTAGCCCTCTAGCGTGCAGCCGCCGCCGCTGCGGTCCGCGCACTGCGGCATCAGCGAGTTGCCGACCAGCTGCTGCGTGCCAAAGCTGCCGAGGCTGGTGTAGTCAGCTGCGAGCGGCTGGAAGGTGAGAACCACGTTGGCGGAGTCTGGCTCGGCCGGGTCGGTGGCGATGTAGAGGTAGCGACTGCCCTGGAGCTCCTGCTCGCTGACAGGCCAGCCTGCTGGTGCACCGAACGTGACCTGGTACGAGCCAGTCGTGTGCTGCTCGAGCGCATCGGCGGCAAGTGCAGGCGACGGCCGGACGGTGGCGGCAGCAGCGAGAGCCGGAAGCAGCGCGCGGCGCGAGAGCGCAGGCTGCGAGAGCGCGAACGCCAGGTGCGTCGGCGTCGGACGCAACGCCGAGGCGAGGCCGAGAGTGGCGATGATTGCAAAACGCCGCAGCATGACACCACAGATGCTCACAAATAGTGCTCGCCGTGAATGACCGGTGTGTGTCTTGTGAGCCTGTTTGTGTCTGTGTGTCGCTCGTGCGTGTCGTCATCATCCGTCTAGCGTCCACCCATACCGCGTTGGTGTCCAGTCCGAGCCTGGCTGTTCTTCACCTTTCTACCTATGTATGTTAGCAGGGAGGTGATGAGGAGTCAGTTATGCGCGGCGGGCGGTTAGACGTTACGGACGGGGCGAATCGACGTTCGGACCCGGTCTCAATGCCCCACCCCCCTGCGCGCGGGCCTTCTAGGCCCGCGGGTAGTCTCCCTCCATCCCCAGGGCCTCCAGGGCTCGCACCTCAACCTCTCACAGACCAGTGCATAGCGCCATATGACGTATTTTCTTCTCATAACAAGGCTGTGAACAGAGCAAGCGAACCAACGTTCCCTAAATAATGTTTTTGCTCCTGCCTTACCACCATCGGGAGGCGGCGAGGCGAAATCAGACTCGGTCGAAAGACCCCATCCCGGGAGGCTGCTGGATACGACTTGTCTCTCCCGACTCTCTCCCGACTTGTCGATCCACCTCCCGGGCTCTGGACAGGGTGGCCCGCCACAACGACCCCTGGAATTGAGACTCGCCGCTTCCGACCACTGAATTTGTGTGAGCTTGGCGAAACGACTCCACCTAAAATAAGAAAATCGCTCCGCGCCAGCTCCCATGCCTCCGCCTGAGGCGTCGCCGCCGCCACCAATCTCCCTTTCGCGCCTCCTCGGCGGCCATCTCGAGGCGTGGGCCGCGAGCGACGTGCTCTCTCCGTCTGCGTGCGAGCTGATTCTCTCCGCAGTGCGCTCGGCGCCTGCCGACGTGGACCACCGCCACCTGCCGCTCGAGACGCTCGACGGCGGAGCGCACCTCCCGACGGCGCAGCGGGTAGTCGAGCGGCTACGTGCCGTCAGCGCGTATCACGCCGAGCTCCGGCTGCAGCGCGCTTTCTGCGTCCGGTACAGCGGCGAGGGCGACGGTCACGCCGCGCACCGCGACCCGTGCGCCTTCACAGTCAACGTCGCGCTCACGCCCGCGGCTGACTTTGCGGGCGGCGACCTCGCGTTCCACCCGTCCGAGCGGGCCGACGCGAGCCACTCCGTCGGGCACGAGCTCGGCGGCGCGATTCTGCACGCTGGCGCCGCCCGCCACAGCGCTGTGCCTCTGAGCTGCGGTGAGCGGTGCAACCTCATCCTCTGGCTCGACCGCGCTCCCACCGCCTCTATCTGGTCCGCGATGCCTCCGGCGCTGCAGGCGCGCTGCCTGCGGCTTCTCGACCTCAGCTCGCTCTCTCGCTTCGCGGCCGCGTCACGCAGCTGCGCCGAAGACGCGGCCGCTGCTCCGCAGTGGGCGTCACTCCGCCGCGCTCTCGAGCCGCCGCGCACGTTGCTGGCGCGAGTCTGGGGCTGCGCCGAGTGCACCGACGCCCTCGGAGGTGTCTCGGAGGAGGAGGCTCGGAGGCGCCTCGCGGCGGAGCCGGAGGAGGCCCGGCACGTCCCCACACCGCTGCCCCTGTCCCTCGCCGCCCTCGCCGCGCTCCATGCCCTGGCCGCCGCCGTCGACGCGCTTCAGCGGCCACAGCGGGCGGCGCCAGAAGACCTGGACTTGGCCGAGGCGCGCCGCGTCGCTGCTCGCTCGCGCGTCGCGTCGCGGGTTGCTGCGGCGGTCGCGGCGGCAGAAGCGGCGGAGCGCGGGAGCGGAGCGCGGGAGGCAGCAGCACAGGAGAGAGGGACGATCGTGTTTGACGTGGGGAGGGGTGAGTAGTACTCTTGTCTTACTTGTTGTTTTCGTCGGGCGCGGTTGTCGTCCTCCCCCCGTTCTCTTTTCGGGTGTTGGGTTTCCCGCCTCTTTCGTGTGTCTTCGCTTTTTCTTTTCGCCGT
>NW_005201410.1:8901-10796 GCF_000372725.1 Emiliania huxleyi CCMP1516 | reverse complement strand
GCGCCTCCGCCGCGCAGATGACGCCACCCTGCGGCTAGGACTCTTGCCCCATCGGCCAGCGTTGGGGCAGCCACGCGGCGCCGCAGGAGGGAGTGGAGCAGGCGAGAGCCGCCGAGCAGAAGCAGCGACTCGCGCGGCGCGAGGACGCTCGCCGCCTCGGCCAAGAGCAAGAAGGCCTCGACTTCGGTCTCGACCGTGGAGCTGGCCTCCTCTTCCCCCTCCGACGGGGCACCAGCACCGGCACCGCCACAGCTGCTGCCGCCACCGCCGCCACCGGCACCGCCGCCGCGGAGGGCGGTGCCGCTGCCAGCCCGAGCGACCGCCTGCGTCGCGTCCTCCTCCTCCGACTCTTCCTGCGATACGGCAGTGGCGGCAGTGGCGACGGTGCCAGCGCAGTGTCGATAGCCACGCCAGCTGAAGCCGTCTGCCCGGCGCTCCAGCACAGCGCCGACGCCGACAGCTCCGTCGTCGCTGACGTGGTGTGCAAAGGCGCCAATGACCTCGGCCTGCGCCTCTTCTTCTGCCGCCACGGCATTGCGCTCCTCCGCCGGCGAGCCCGGCGCCGTTGGCGCTCCCTCGGAGGCTTCGGTGGCAGGCGCCGGCCGCCGTGGCGCGAGCTTTGCCCACGCCTCAGCCTCGTCACGCGTCTCAAACCGGACGATAGCAGCACACGGGACCAATCTGACTAGCGCCTCGGCGAGCGTGTCGTGAACGGTGGCGGAAGTGCCAACCTGGACGGCGAAGAAGCCTGCCCCGCACCGGTCGCTCGACATATGAGTAGCCAGGGATGGAAAAAGAATTCCTGTGTAAAGCACGCCCTGCGAGCGGGGCGGGGTGCGTGCTGTGCCTCTGTGTTCGTGCGTCCCATCTTTCGTGCGTCCCATCTTTCCTGGAGATTTGATTTATTTATTACAGGACTTGCACACGCCTTCAGTGCACAGTGCTCAGTGGGCCAGTGGCTACTATACAACAGTTTGGATATTCCTCTTTTTTGGCTAGTCATAGCCCCACACGTCTCCCTCACGTCCCCACGTTTCCTCAGCTCCACAGACAGAGCACAGCCAGTCCACGAACAAACACAAACGAATACGTGCTCCACACACACACACACATGAGGTGCATAATTGCGTGAAGCAGCGCAGCGCCGCGCCCGCCAGGGGCCCGTGCGTCCCTCCTGCGCCTTTTCTGCGCGCCGGACGCGCCACAGCGCCTCGCCGCTCCCATTCAGTCGAGGTCCTCGATGTAGCCGCACGAGGCGGGTGGAGTGGCGGCGGGCGGCGCCTCCTCTAGCGCCTCCTCGACGGCGACGAGTGTATACTCGCACGCCTCTTTGCCGGGCAGGCGCGTGTGCGGGTCGACGTGCAGCTGGATCACGTCGCCGCACCGCACCTCCCGCGCCATCTGAGAGAGGTAGCACTTTGGAGGAGTCAAAGGGGGGCTGGGCGGGAGGTGGGAGGGAATAGGGGGGGAGGGGGGGAGGGGGAGGGGCAGAGAGGGGGGGGGGGGGGCAAAGGGGGGGGGGGGGGGGCCCCCGGCCCCCCCCCGGAAAAAAAACCCCCCCCCCCGGTCGGCCGGGTTCCCCGTCAAAAGGGGGTTGGGGCCCAGCCCCCTGAGAAACCCCCCCCCCGGGTTTTTTTTTGGCCGGAGCTCCACCCGGGCCTTCGTGCCCCAAAGGTTTTTTACGGAGGGGAACTCCGAATTTTGGGCCCCCCCCAAAAAGGTTTCGGGGGGAGGGGCGCCCAACCCGAATGAGGTGCCCCCCCTGGGCCACTCCAGCCCCACCCCGAGGTCCCGCTTTGGGTTGGCCCCCTTCTTCTTGGGAACGGGGCCCTTGGGGGGGGGGCCCCCCCCCCCCATCCCGGGGGTGGAGGGCGGGATTTCATTGGGGGGCCCCG
>NW_005201410.1:5856-8400 GCF_000372725.1 Emiliania huxleyi CCMP1516 | reverse complement strand
TTTTTGCGCCGCTTTCCGCCGCCGCCGGCAGCGGCGGGCGCGGCGGCTCCGGCAGAGGCGGCACCGCTGCTGCCGCCGCCGCTGCCGCCGCCGCCGCGGCGGCCCGTGTCGGCGGCGGAGGTGGAGCTGATCTCCTGCTTGACCTCCGGCTTGACCTCCGGCTTGACCTCCGGCTTGACCTCCGGCTTGACCTCCTGGAACATCGCGCGGACTCTCAACCGGCTGAAGTGCGACCAGCCTCTCAACAACAGCGCGCCGCGAGACAAGAATTCCTGGGGTAAACTGCTCTCGTGCAGGTGGGGACCCTGTATCCTCCCCCATCCCTCGTTTGGGCTGTGTCTGTTTTCTTTCTTTCTTTCTTTCCAGACAGGCTATGTATGTATGTAGGAAGGTGAAGAACAGCCAGGCTCGGACTGGACACCAACGCGGTATGGGTGGACGCTGGACAGATGATGACGACACGCACGAGCGACACACAGACACAAACAGGCTCACAAGACACACAGCCACCTGGCTGCCACACACCCGGAGTTGGCGTACACATAACTCAGGCCCACATTCTCCCTGTCGCCCCCCCCAGCACTCCAACGTGCCAAAGGACACAAACAAGGGCACAAAAAAGAGACAACAGACGACAGGAAGTAACATGTGAGACTAGAGCAGGCTTGCTCCGCCTCTAGCAATCTCGCCGCCAGCCGCAAGGCATGGGCGAGACCGTGTGTGGGGTCATGTGAGGTGTCTATGGACGCTCTCCTCACCGGCTAGCTGCCTACTGCTAGCCCTAACTCGCACTCATGGGAGATGTCAATTCATTGTATGAGTGTATGCGAGCGGAGGCGCATGTGCTGATCCTAGATCGCACGCCGTGGCGTATGACTTGGGAGGCGTGCGACCGCAGCGCGCCCATCATAAGGTCGACGGGGTGCGCGTGTCAGCGAGAGAGTTGCGGGTAGAGCCATGCCCGACTTTTCGAAGACGAGCCCCGCGCCACGGATGCCAGCCGTGCCCCCGTGCCTCCGCGGGAGCCGCCCCTCGAGCCGCGTCCCGTCGGCACTGTCCCTGAGTGCGTCCCGCCTTGGCGGCACGCATTCGGCGAGGACAGTCCTGCTGACGGGAACGTGTCGCGCGCCGGCGACCATTGCGGCGGGGTGGTTGCGCGTACGAAGCGACGACGAGGGCACGACCACCACCCTGCATCGCAGACCGGCCAAGGAGGGGCCGTCTCGTGTTCCGCGGGGAACAGGAGGTCTCCCCCCCTCCCCCGGCCTGAGCAGCTATGGGTGGAAGGCAGCCCCTTGAGTCGAGGGCGGCGCGACCATTGCGCCGCGTCAAAGGCCAGAGGCCCCGGTCAGCACAGATGGTCGCGCCGCCCCGCTCCGCGCCGCCCGCCGCCGCGCCGCGCCGCGCCGCCCGATGATTATTAATTAATAATTATTACCCGATGATTAATATGTGTGTGTTTGTGTGCGTGTGTGTTTGTGGGCGCCCCGCCCCGCCCTGGCCCTGCGGACCTTCCCAGAGAGCTTGGCGATGCTGTACAGAATGCCGAGAGCATTCTGAGCAGGCTGCCGTCGAGCGACGAGCCATGCTGGCTCGTCGCGGGCTGCGAGCTCGAAGACCCGCGCAGAGCGTCGCCGAGCCTGGCGTGCCCGCCCGCTCGCCCGCGGCCGCAGGCATGGAAGCCAAGCATCCTGGCGTCTATGGCAAGCGCTCACATGCCAAAAGGCACCTCGCAGCGCGCGAGACGTGACCAAAGCGGCACGTCTCGGCGCCGCGAGAGCAGCCGGTCGACGTCGGCACCAAGCGCGCGGCCGCCTGGCGCCTCCAAACCGACAGGGCCGCCGCGGCAGTAGAGAGCACTCCACCGCCATACCGTTTTTATGGCGGATTCATCTTCGAAGTATTCACACGCTGTCGCAACATGTTTTTGCGCCCGCCGCCCGGCCCTCTAGCGCGTAGCACACTGGCCCCAGCTGCATCCCCGCGCGCAGTCTAGACGATGGCATGGTGCCGCCCACCCTCCAAGTGCTCCTCCACCCACCTCTCCCCGCGCGGAACGTGGAGGGCAAATCCAACGCGACCGGGGCGCCCTCGCCGCCCTCCCGCCCCGCCTCACGCGCCTACCCCCGGGCCCCGCGCGCGCGCCACCCGCCAGCCCCAGCCCCACGCCCCAGCGCCCACACTCACCAGGCTGCCGCCCACGCGCCCGCCCAGGGGGGCAGGGGGGGGGCAGGGCCGTACCTGTGACACCACTTTTTTCTTTTCTATCTATTTTTATTAGCAGCAAAAAAGTTCGTTGTCTTCTTCTCTCAATCTCTGTCTCTCTGTCTCTGTCTCTCTGTCTCTGTCTCTCTGTCTGCCCTAGTGGCGGAGCTGCACTATAACAACTCCGTAGATCCCGCAATCCACGAGCGATGCGACGCAAGGCAAAGCGATTGCACCGTGTGTGTTGTGCGCGGTGGCGAGCGTCACCACGCCCGCCACGCGTTGTTGGACGTGCAGCGTGCGCGGCATCGTGCGCAGACGATGCGTGCCTCTCGGCAC
>NW_005201410.1:0-5338 GCF_000372725.1 Emiliania huxleyi CCMP1516 | reverse complement strand
GACCACGGCACCTGCGGCCGAGCACGCGCAACCTTTGGCGGTGTGTGCGTGTGTGCGTGTGCGCATGTGCGTGTGCGTGTGCGTGTGTGTGTGTGTGTGTGTGTGTGTGTGTGTGTGTGTGTGTGTGTGTGTGTGTGTGTGTGTGTGTGGATGGGGGGGGGGGGGCGTTGTCGTAGGAGCGCGCCCAGCCCGCCGTGCTTTTGCTGCCCGCCGAGGTCCGCCTGGCCGAGCGGCTTGGCAAGGCGGCCGTGCTTCGCGTGCGTGGCGAGCAGCTGCGAGAGCGGCACCGACCGGCCGAGCGAGCGGAGGATGGCTCCAACCTCTGCCTCGAACGTGGCGGCGGTCGAGGGGGCGGCGGCGGGCGCGGCGGCGGCGGGCGCGGCGGCGGCGGGCGCGGCGGGTGCGGGCGCGGCAGGTGTGGGCGGAGGCTGGGCCCTGCTCTTCACGAAACGTGTGCTCTTGCTGCCGGGTAGCTTGAAGAGCACCGCGGGCGCGCTCTTGAACGCCTCGCTGGCGGAGGCGTGCCCCGCCTCCTCCCACCACCCCTCGCCCGCCCCGAACCGCTCTCGGTAAGTGTCGTCCAGCTTGGTGGCCGTCCAGCCTGTAGGAGAAGAGACGTGTCAGCAGGCGCGAGGGCTGCGCACTGTCAGCTCGGTGGCAGGCCCGAGCCGTGCGACGGGATCTTGACCTCGGCCAGCAGCTGGCCCAGCCTCGCCTCGAAGGTACCGCTCGCCTCGAAGGCCGCCACCCCCGCCTGGGCCCGCGCCGCCGCCTTTTGCGCCGGCGCCGCTGCAGGAGGCGAGGCAGGCCGCGCCGCCTCCTCGCCGCCCGCCGCGTGCAGCCCGTTGCGCCTCGGCCGGTAGGCGGAGACCTGCACCTTCCGCTCGAACCTACACACGGGGAGCGGGGCACCCGTCTGGAGGGCGCCCCTCGCGCGTGCGGCGGGCCCGCGCCTCCCCGCGCCGGCCGCTGCTCGTGTCGCTCGGCACAAAGGTCGCGTTGTCGAGGGTTGCGATCGCGTGAGACGCGTCGGCAGCCCTCCTGAAGTGGACGACGGCGCACTGGCCTCGCCTCGAGTCGGTGCCGGCGCCGCGCGGCAGGAAGTCAACGCCCTTGACCGCGCCCGCCCGCTCGAAGAGGCTCTTTACCTCAGCCCTGGTCGCCCCCCAGTCAAGCTTACACACAAAGACTGCGTCCGCCACCGCCTCTCCGATTGGCGCGGCCAGCTGCTCGCCGCCGTGGACAAACTGGCACCGCTCGCCGTTGCGGCAGTGGCCCCTCTGGAAGTACGAGCAGAGCTGCTCGGTGCGGCCGTTTGCCGACGGAGGGCCAGGCGGCGGCGGCGGCGCCTCCACCACCCTCAACTCATGCCGCTTTATGTTCCACGTGCCGTTGGGGAACTTGACACGGACACGCCCAGCATCTTTGAGGAACTCGAGCACGACGCCCTCGTGGCCGGCCGGGATGTCGTCATCAGCCGCTGTCCACGTCACCCGGCAGTTCACTCTCAGGGCCGCTGCAGGCGCCGGTGCGACGTGCCTCGGTGGTGCGGGCCGGGCGGCGTCCGTTCCGGTGGAGGCAGGATCCCTCGCGCTCTCGAACGGTTCGGTGCGGAGCCTCAAGGGCCCTGTCGAGGTCTCGAGCACGGACCTTGCCAGGTCGCTGCAGGCCAGCTCGGCGGCACTCGGCGATTCAAAGGTGATGACGCAACTGTTGATTGGATAGCGCTTCATCTTCACGCTGAGCACGGGGCCGCACTGCCCGAAGTGTTCCATCAGAGCCTCCTCGGTTGTCATGCGAAGGTTATCGCCGCGCACGAACACTCTCGCCGGCATAACCGGGAACAATTCGGCCGTGCGCGTACGATGCGCCTGCGGCGCAAGCACGAAAAGCGCCCCGGCGCCGCAGGAAGGGAAAGAGATAAACTGGATCGGCTCGATAGGTGCTACGAAACTAACTCAGGCGCTTAAGAAAGCGCCAAGAGAGGGGGGGTGCCACCCCGGTGGCGGAAGGGTGCCGCCGCAGTGCCCACCGGTGCCCGCGAGGAGCGCCGGCCTTGGAAGCCAGCCGAGCCAGCAGCCGCCAGTGCTGCCGCCACGCTGCCGGCCACTCCCGCGCGCACGCCGCTCGCGCCCTCCTCCTGACCACCGCTCTCTGCGCACGCCTGGGAAAGAAGAAGAAATGTTGGGGCCGCGCGGAATTATTTCTTATCTCGGATTTATTTCTTAACGAGCTCGTATTTCTTATTTATTTGCCGGCACTCCTCGCCGTGCCTCCATCGCGGCAAATAGGCGCTCCAGCATCGATGCGGATCAGCTGCCTCGTCGTGCTCGCCGCAGTCTCGCCCGCCTGCCCGATGCTGCTGCGGCCGGCACCACTGCTGCGACCGCCGGTGGTGCCGCCGCTGCGGTCGTCGCCACCGCAGGCTGCGGAGCCAAAGCTCGGCATCGGGATTGAGGCGCGGCAGCGTCTCCTGCTGCTCGTGCAGGACCTCGCCTCTCGAGGTGCCACGCAGGCGCAGATAGAGGGCGGCGTCTCGCAGGCGGTGGCCGCTGTGTTCGCGCCGCCGCCGCCACCGGCGGCGGCCGCCGCCGCGGTGGCCGGTGTCAGCGCTCCTGCTGCAGCCGGCTCGACGGCCACAGGCTCGACGGCCGCACAGCTGGTCGTGCCAGCGACGGCCAGCGACGCACACAAGGCGCTGCGCGCGTCCTTCGGCGGGCGGTACACGGTCGCTGTCTCGGCGGCGACGCAAAAGTTCCTCAACTTTATCGTCGAGGACCGCACCTGCGTCTTCCGCTGGAGGTACTCTCGCGTCTACGCCGTCGGCTTCCGCGCGCTCTGCGACGCATTTCTGCGCGGCTCCTGCCGCACCGCCGCTGACGAGGCGGCGACCCGCGCGGCGCTCTGCGTGGGACTCGGGCTCGACCAGGCGGCGGTGTGGGCGGACGCGGCTTCGCTCTGCGAGGAGGCCGCCGGACTGGACAGGCAGCAGCTGCTGGCGACGGAGGAGTTTCGACAGATTGCGGCGGCGCAGGGCAGTCTCAAGTACACGTACACATTCGGCGTCGGCCTCGTGATGCTCATGCGCGCCGTCGGGGAGACGGAGTTGTCGCCTCCGCCACGCACCGTCACCTCGGGCATCACAGCGTGGTGCACCGCGCTGGACCTGCGCTTCGCGACCCGGCTTGCGTCCGACTACACGCGGCCGCTCTCGATCGATGGCATCGGCCGCTTCGACTTTTACTCAGAGTCCGGGCTGGAGGACGCTTCGCTGGTCAGCATCGGGCAGGAGGGGAGCTTCTGAAGGGGTAAGCGGGCGTTGAGCATCCACGCCGCACGCCCACGCGCACAATCCTGGCAAACCACACGCCCCGTGGTGGCGGTCTCTCTCCGCTCTCGCATCTCTTGTACTCGTCATACTCATTGAGTGTAGTTGTCTTTATCGACGTTCTGGTTCTGGTTTCTGGTTTCCGAATGCATGCCGCTTTTTTGCTGTTCCCACTTGAAAAAAATCGGATGGGGGACACCTGTTCATTGGCCGGAATGAGCTCATTAGGACGAAGCGGGAGATGTATTCACACCGCAGAAACCAGACCCACAGGCAGATCCCACGGGAAATCGAGGCGGGTGTCCCAGAAAACAGATCCCAGAAAAACCAGAGAGCGCCGCAGAAACCGACCGACCCCTGGGTTTTCGGCTATGGGAAACCGCCATGGGAAACCGCAGCAGAAACCCGATGGGAAACCGAGGTCTGGTGTCTGTGCTTTGACCTTTGTGCACGAATGAAAAGAGAACGCTCCAGAACCAGAAACCCCAGTGACGCCAGGTGGAAGCTCAAGCAGGAAGCACAGAACTCCACTCTCCAGCGAGCAGCGTCCAGCGAAGCTAAAAAGAGAGGGCCCCGCGGGCCGCGCGGCGCGCCCACTCATACCATTGCGAGCGTGGTGATTCCGCGAGGAGGCGGGGCCGCCATCGATCCCGCCTCGAGGGCCTCTGGGCTGAGGTTGGTCTCATCGTTGGGACGTTGTTGCTCGTGGGAGAGCGTGCTGGCGGCCAGTGGCATCGCATTCGGAAAGGGAGGCGCCTGGCGCATGCAGGACGGGCTGAGGGTGGGTGCGACAAGTGTACACGGGGTGAGGGGGGTGGTGCGGGGAGCGCACCTTGCAGAGCGGGCAGGTCATCGCCGTGCCACTCTCGGCGGCTCGAAGCAGCCAACAGCTGATGCACTCGCGATGGAAGGCGTGCGCTGCGGCGCCAAAAGGGCGAGGGAGGCGTCAGCGCGCTCACCGGACCTGGGCTGGTCGAGAGGGGGATGCGCACCGCACGGCAAGACTGCCATGTCCCCGCCCTTGCCAAAGGCCGTGAGGCAGATAGAACACTCCTCGGTCTCGTCTTCAGCCGTCGCCTCGCGCCCCGACAGTCCCCTGATCTGGGCTTGCATTGCCGCCCGGTACGCCAGGATTGCCTCTTGCGCTGCGATCGAGGCGGGTGCGGGCGCCGATCGGGGAGGGGTGGGGCGGGCAGTCGTGCTGGCTGAGGCAGAGGGGTGGCTCGCCCTCCGCTGCGTGGCGCCGATCGATGAGCTTGCAGTAAAAGACGAGGCCGACCATGACGATCGCTCTCATGAGCACAAACCTGACACCGTGGCAGGCGCGCCTCAGTCTCCCTCGCCCTGGAGAGAGGCGCGCAAACAAGTGCGGTGCGGGCAGGGGCGGGCGTCGGAACCAGATGAGCGAGTAGCTCGAGGGCTTCATATCATCAACGCCCTCCTCCGAGGCCGACGGCGCGCCGGCGACCTGGGTGTGACTTGATGTCATGGGTCCTGGGCGGGAAGGAGAGTCGTCAAGGCCAGCAACCCTGGGCAGCAAGGGCAGGGCCACGGCGAACGGGGCTCTGGGCAGCAGGGGGAGCGCAGGCAGGGGATAGCACCGGCCGGGGTGAGCTGGTCCGCGCCCAGCGGTCCGAGAGAACGTACGAGTATTTACCCCGGACTTCCCGTCATGGCGATCTTTCCTCCGGCGGGCTGAGCACCGGCCGCCGAGCACTTTGAGCACGAACCGATCCGCGCGCGAGCTTGGAGCCTCGGACGGCGCGCTGGGCAGCGTCGGCGCCGGTCGGCACCTCGGCACCTGCAGCATGCTAGTTGGCTAGATGGGCGGTCTTGCGGTCTGACCTCCAGGGGCGAGAAGTGACTGAGGTAGGTAGGTAGGTAGAAAGGTGAAGAACAGACTGAAAAGGCAAAAAAGAAAAATCGCTCGCGTTATACCCGGGAACACATCCCTTGCGACTGAGGTCTCCACCCAGCCACCGCATCTCATGTTCGCGCTCGCACACCACC
>NW_005201411.1:7197-11472 GCF_000372725.1 Emiliania huxleyi CCMP1516 | reverse complement strand
TGCCGCCGTCTGCGCCTGCGCCGCCGCCGCGCCGCCCGCCGCCGCACCACCCGCCGCCGCGCCGCCCGCCGCCGCACCACCCGCCGCCGCGCCGCCCGCCGCCGCAGGAGCGCTGGCGGTGCGGCCATTCGCTCCGTCTGCTGTGGCAACGCCGTGCAGGATGTGGCGGCCCTTCATCTGGTTGAGGATGAGCCGTTTCGCCGTCCGCTCGAGCGACGACTCCTGCCGCTGCCGAAACTCGCGCCGCCGAGCCACCGTCCGCTTCTTGATGGCCGGGGTGCCTGGCGGACGCGTCCCGGACGTGTCCGGGCAGAGTCCATGCTCGTTGGGCAGCCGCGCGCGTGCTCGTGTGTGGTGTTGGGCGTAGAGGGCTCGCGGAGAGGAGAGCACGCGGAGACTGTGGAGATGTCGTGGAGCGAGAGCGGAGATGGCAGAGAGAGCGGAGAGAGCGGAGAGAGCGGAGAGAGCGGAGAGAGTTGAGAGTTGAGAGGTTGAGAGAACGGAGATGGTTGAGAGTGCGAGTGCCAGCGGCGCGCCTCCGTCAAAGACGAGGAGCGGTCGCACGTGTAGGAAGAGGAGCTTGCAGAGGCGGCGGAAGAGGCCGAGCTGCGGCGCGTTGTGCAGCATCTCGCCCGTCTCGACGTCGCGCATCGCCTTGATGAACTGGATGAGCCAGATGGAGGCGTCGACGGCGAGGCGCTTCCGCGCGAGCGAGTCGATGGAGCAGCGGCGGCCGCACGGCGCGAGCAGGTCCCAGAGATTATGAACGCCCATGAACCAGCCGCGAAAGAACCAGCGGGAAGTGCCGCTAACCAGGCCCGTGGTGAAGTGTTGGGCGCGCCACCCAAGAGCCTAGGTAGGTGCGGATCGGCAAGAGCGCAACGCGTCGATCTTTTTGCCTCTATCACCTTGGGTTGTAAGAACTTGAAACACACCACGCAGGGGCACAGCAAGCACGGATAGCCGTTGAGGAGAAAGGGCGTAAGGTGTATGCGCAGCCACGGCCGTGTTGCGGTGGGCGCGCCACCTCCCGCGAGCGCGGCGGGACCGGAATTGCGGCCGGAGGGAAGGACGAGCCGCCGCCGCCGCCGCCATACCATCAGCGACGACGACCGCGGCTCGACCCAAACGCCAGGCGCTGGATCGGCAGTAGGGCTTGGGCGGCGCAGCGTAGGCCTCGAGCCACACGAGTCGCCGACACCCCCCCCCTCATCGACGTGATGGCCGCTCTCACTGCCGGCCGATGCACGCTGCGCCGCCAAAGGAACCAGCGACACTGGCCGCGGCTCGCCGCCACGCGCCGGCTCGGAAGAGGGGCTCTATCGGCGGCGCAGCAGAGCGGCATGCGTCGTCATTCGAGCAGCACCAGCCCCCCTCTTCGACGGGACGGCCGCTCCCGGAGCCGGCCGGTGAGCGCCCGACCCACGCCCCCTCTCGCACCCCCCCGACCCCCCTGCGCGGCGCCCCCTCCACTGCGCGCCGGCTCGAGCGCCTATTGCCAAATCGCGACTTTCGAGCGCAGTGCACGCGCCCCACACGTCACGCGAGCGCAGGAGAGTTTGCGGCAGAGCAGTACCGTGTACTAGCCGGAGGCATCGCGCCGAAACCCCCGCGCATTCCGCCCCAACAGAGGCTGCAGGAGGCAGAATGGCAGATGGCCAATAGCGACGATCGTTACGAAATGTAGCCTTACCGCGGGAGCTCTCCAAGCTGTCTTGGGTGGTATGAGAAAAACGCGCGCCGCGAGCTGGACACGTAGTTATTTTACCGCGCTGGTGTCCAGTCCGAGCCTGGCTGTTCTTCACCTTCCTACCCAACCTAACCTAACCTGGGAGTGGTGCGACAAAAACAAATCACTTTCCCTCTCTATCTCGAACTCGATACTCGAGAGAGAGAGAGAGATTTTTAGCAATACCAAACAACTCTAACACTCACACGTAATTTGGGGCCTGGAGCCCTGTTCACGCGCGCGCGAGACGTGCAGACAGGGTTGCCAGGTGAGAGCGAATGGCGCGGTTCACGCCTCGCACAACAGAGAGAGAGATGCGCTCTGCATGGTGGGACATAAAAGAGAGCGAGTACTTGGGCGAGTAGGCCGTGCGGTCAACGCTGCCGCGCGCGACTTTGCGCGCGAGGCGGCGCATTTTTTTTTGTTTGTTTTGATACTCGACGTTCTCACAAAAAAACACAAACAAAAAAACGACAAGGATAAACTCACTCAATGATTCCACGACAAAGAAAGGAATGGACATACAGCGCGGCGGATCTTCGTTTCTTTTTACGCACGAGGAGACTGTGGAAGAGTCCAAGAGACCAGTGCAGGGTCCACTCCCGTTCGCTTCATCTCATCTGCGGGCCCACGCGCACACTCGAACTGGACGGCGGCCGCCCGAGATCGCCCGCGCCGCCCGTGCGCTCGCTCGCCGCCGCCGGCTCTCTCTTCAATCAGTTCTCGGCGCACGGCCAGCTGGGCGGGACGCGGCAGAAGCGGATCGTCTCGTCGGGCCGCGACTCGCCCGCCTCGAAGAGGACGCCTAGGAATAATCAAGGTATTTAAAGGAGACGTGCGTCAGCGCTCCTCGCTCGCCTTGAAGAGGACGCCGACGCCGCTCGCCGCGCCGCCGAGCGCCTCCGCGCAGCTGTACGCGGCGGGGCCCGCGTGGATGGTGAGGGGCGGGGCGGCCCAGTCGAGCCCGTCGGGCGAGAAGCGGAGCTGCAGCGTGTGCCTCCCCTCCCAGAAGGCGGAGCTCCTGCGCCCACAGGGAGGGGTGGGGGAGGGGTGGGGGAGGGGTGGGGTGAGGGGTGGGGGGAGGGGTGGGGGGAGGGGTGGGGGGGGAGAGGAGAACAGGAGAGCAGCTTCGTGCCGAGGGGCGGCGCAAGAGTGGGGGGGGGGCTCTGCGGGGAAGGGGGAGGGGGAGGGGGAGGGGAGACGCGCGCCCCTTGGCGTGCCCCCGGCCGCTGAGCTTCTTCCGCAGGAGGTTGTAGAGCTCCTCCCTCCAGAAGCGAGCCACCGACCCGCCCAGGCCGAGGGCGGACGCCTTGCCCGCGGGGCCGCTGTACAGGACTCCGCCCGGGACGGCGAGGAGGCAGGCGTGGCAGCCCGCCGGCAGCGGGTCGGAGAGCTGCTCCTGAGAGCGAGAATGAGAGACACGCGTGAAAGGGAATGGAGCCGGAGCTGTCGCACGGCGGGAAGGGGGGGATGAGCTCTCCGCGTGGCCCTCGTCCTGCCAGCTCTCTCCCCCGTCGGCGGAGGCGGCGAGGCGGCGCAGGCCGTGCCCCGACACCTGCCTCATGTTGAGGATCAGCCGCCCGCCTGCAGGGAAGGCTCCGGCAAGGCTCCGGCAAAGGTCTGAGAAGGCTCCTCCTCCTCCTCATCATCATCATCAGCATCATCTTCGTGCGCCGGAGGTGACAGTGGACTCACAGTTTGCCTCGGCTCCCTCTCGTCTCTCTCTCGGCTCTCTCTCGGCGCTCTCTCGCCGACGGAGGCGACGGTGGACTCGTTAGTCTCGGCGGCGGGCGAGGCGCCGCCCTTGCGGAAGTGCTCGCCGTCGTCGCTCAGGACCGTGTGGCTGCGCAGCTCGAAGCGGCTGCCGAGGAGGCCTCCGAAGGTGCGCACCTATGGCTCAGCGTCCAATGCCTGATCTTGCATCTTCTGCTCCCAAGGAGTCCGCCTCCAGGGTTGTGGAGGCACGCGCGTGGTTGCACGGGAAGACGAGGCGTCCTCCCTCCGTCTGCACGGCTCGGCCGGGGCCCGTCGCGTACCTGGGGAGGGAGGGAGGGGAAGCACAGCCTCGAGGGGCGGTGCCGACGCACCAGGCCGGGAGAAGTCCCACACCACACAGCGGGAGGGCGGAGTGGGGTGCACTGTACCGCACCACGTCCAGTCGTCCTCGCTGACGGCAGACGTGATCTCCGAGGGGGAAGACCACTCGAGCCCGCCGTCCGAGCTGAAGAGGACAAACACACGCCGCCGCCGAGCGTGCCCTCGCCAGATGGCCGACTCGTGCGCCTAATCTCGCGTGATCTCGCGTGATCTCGGGTGATCTCCTCCCTCCGACTCGCGCAGATGGCCGACTCGTGCGCCGAGCCGTCGTTGACAGTGACGAGCAGGACGATGCGGTCGCGCACCGCGTCGTACACACAGGGAGGAGGGCGGTGCCTCTGCGCATGCGGCGCTTTGGGAAGAGGACGGCGGGGCAGACGGCGGCGCGGCGGCGGCGGGAGGCGGGTTCTTCCCGGAGGCGGGCGGTGCGGGCGATGCGGACAGCGCGG
>NW_005201411.1:3809-6526 GCF_000372725.1 Emiliania huxleyi CCMP1516 | reverse complement strand
AAGGGGTGGGCGACGGCTAGCGCACCACACTCCTCTCCTTAAAATCCCAACAATATGTGGTGGCGGCGTGCCGTCCTCCCATCCCTCCTCTGGGTTGTCTGTTTTCTTAAAATTCTTTCTTTTACTGGGCACGGTGGCGGCGTGCCGTCCTCCCATCCCTCCCTTGGCTTATGTTTTTTCTTTCTTCACTGGGCACGGGACTGGCGCGCAAAAAGAAACAAAAGTCCCTTGCGTCTGTGCTTGGGGTGATAAGGGAAGGTGGCGAGCGGGTGCGTGTGGCGCTACGAGAGTAGAAAGAGAGAGAGAGAGAGGCAATACCAACAACTTTTTGTCGAGAGTAGTGTGGTATCGGACACGGCTCCGGGCTCTGATGCTGTGAAGGTAGCGGGTGCGTGTGGCGCTCACCTCGGGAGAGACTCTCTTCCACCTCCTCGGTGTGCAGCAGCGAGCCAGCGAGCCGAGGGTGCCTCCCAACGCCGCGCAAGTACCCGTTTGTGACTTCCCTTTTTGGAATTCTTCTTCTTGACTTCCCCGAGCCAACACGGCGAGACCGGCTCCGGGACACCGGCTTTCAAAAGTTGGTCGTGTCGCGAGAAAGGAAGAAAGGAAAGTTGCGCTAAAACCAAAACGGCGCGTCCTGCATGGAATTCCCCGCATGGCCGGCATCCGAGAGAGAGCAGAGATTTGTTGTTGGCATCCGCCTCCCAAGGTCCCAGTGGCAGAGCCCAGCTCCACGAGTTTGCCGCTTGAGCCGCTGAAACGACAAAAACAAAAATCTCTCTCTCTGAAACGCGAGCTGAACAGCTGATCTTCATGGGACATGGCATCGAACGGGACACAATCTGAGAGAGATATTTTTAGCAATACCAAACAACAACAACAGGTATTGCAAAAATCTCTCTCTCTCCAAACAAACAACAACTCTAAACACTCACACGTTTTGAGAGAGATTTTTAGCAATAACAAACAACTCTAACACTCACACGTCATTTGGGGCCTGGAGCCCTGTTCACGCGCGCGCGAGACGTGCAGACAGGGTTGCACGTTGTTTTGCACGTTTGTTTTCACAATCTCTGCAAGAATGGCTTCGGCCATGGGTGACCTCCTGCTTCCTCCTGACCCGAGCTCAGATGGCGGCCAGAGCAGAACGTGCCCAGAAACGGTGCAAAAACGGTGCAGCAAACGGAGGCTTGAGAACGGCGTCTCATGAGGGCGGTCTCGAGCCTATTTCTGTGATCTAATACGTACACGTCTATGCTGTCTCTCGTAACCACTTCCCCGCTCGCCCTATGGTTCTGGCAGACTGCCACACCACCACCACCTCCACCGCGCCCGCCACCGTGGTGGTGGCTGCCTCCGCCGAGTCCGCCAAGCCGTCCGCCGGGACCGCCCACACCGCCAGAGCCACCTCCTCCAATCCATCCTTGGCCGCCCAAGCCACCGCCGCACAGCCCGCCCCCGAAGCCTCCTGCACCCCCCTCGGTGCCCCCTGCGCCGCCGCCATCGCCGCCACCGCCATCGCCGCCGCCGCCATCGCCGCCGTCGCCATCGCCGCCGCCGCCATCGTCACCGCCGCCGCCGCCGCCCCCAAGCCCTATCGACTGGTACACCGTCTACACTCGCACGGCCCTAATGGCTTTGCCCGGGCCCGTCGCGGAGAGGAGCGTCCAGTGCGAGGCCGCGCTTCGTTTGAACGCCCCATCGTGTGCGTGTGGCATTGTGGGCACGGAAGGTGGGCACAATGGGACCTAATGCACATCCGTGACACATCTCCACACCCCGCCAACCTGCCCAGGTACGTGCTGCCACGCCAGCTGCGGCACCTGCGGCGACTCGCCAAGTGCCTGCAACGGCCTGGGCGGCCAGGCATCTACAGCATCTGCTGCGCATTCCTCTTTTGCATTCATTATCATGACATGATGTTGTACTGTGCAGGACATCTGCTGCGCCTCGCGCATCATCTTTCGAGCGGCGCCGTGCCGCCTGCCTGGTGCGGAACACTTCCACAGGCACAACTTGCGACACTCTCTCGCCGCGGCGCAGCACCCCGCCCCGCCCCGACACAGGTGAAGTCGGATGCGTCGTCCAAGCCTCGCCGCCGCTACCGCCTCCGCCGCCGCCGTCGTCACCGCCGCTGCCTCTTCCGCCGCCGCCGCCGTCCCTACCACCACCGGCACCGCCGCCGCCGCCGCCACCGTCGTCACCGTCATCGCCATCGCCGCTGCCTCCGCCGCTTGGGCCGCCGCCGCCGCCACCGCCGTCACCACCGCCGCCACCGCCGCCGTCCCCACCACCACCGTCACCACCGCCGCCACCGCCGCCGTCCCTACCACCACCGTCACCGCCGCCGCCGCCGCCACCGTCGCCACCGTCATCGCCATCGCCGCTGCCTCCGCCGCTTGGGCCGCCGCCGCCGCCACCGCCGCCACCGCCGTCACCACCGCCGCCACCGCCGCCGTCACCGCCGCTTGCGCCGCCGCTTACGCCGCCGCCGCCGCAGTCTCCGACGCTGCAGGATGCACTGGCGCTGTGCGAGTCTGGCTCCGGCTACAGCTTTGAGTGCTACCTCGCAAACTATGCCGGCCTGGCTACTCATGCAGCCCACGACCCACAGCAGGGACCACAGCTGGCGCGCCGCCACTTTGAGAGGCTGTCTCTTCTAGGAACCTTCTACGAACCTTCTAGGCCTTCTAGGCGCGCCGCCACTTGAGAGGCTT
>NW_005201411.1:2092-3709 GCF_000372725.1 Emiliania huxleyi CCMP1516 | reverse complement strand
CGGGCGGCCGGGCCAACCGGCCGTTTTTAAGGCCGGCTGGCGGCGGGTTAAAGCCGGGCGGCCGGCCGGCCGCCAACTTAGGGCGGCCGCCGCCCACTTAAGCCGGCGGCCAACCGTCACCGCCGCCGCCGGCGGCGGCCGCCGCAACTGCCACCGATCGCGCCACCGCCGCAGGTGCGCCCGGGAGAGGTGGATCCCCAGAGAGAGACCCCTCCCCTCCCCCTCCGCGTGAGAGTGCCTCGCCGGCGGGAGGGGAGGGTGTCATGGCGTCAAGGGGGATGCGACTAGGCGCCGTCGCTCTTCGCCGGCTTCGGGCAGGCTGGAAGGCAGGCGGACGCCTGGCTGGGGAAGTGGCTGGGGGACATGCTGCACCGGCTGGGAGTCGGCGACGCAGGCGTGCCACTCCGCTCCCCCACGCCCTCGGCCCTGTAGGCAGTCGCACCCTGAGCTGTTCCGCTTGTGCGCAGACGTGGTGGGCCGCTTCTTCTCCCCCGCCAATTCCTCCACTCAGGAGTACGAGCGGGTTCGCCGCGCCGTGTCAGAGGCCGGTCGCTCTCTCGGCCCAGGCGTGAGGGGTGGAGGTGGTGGGTCGCTTTAGGCGGGAAACCGGCTGCTCGGCATATCTCTCGGCTTCGGCCTCGTCTGCTGGTCGCTCTGCTTGTGGCATGGCTTGTGGTGGCTCTGGCGCTGCTGCTGCAGGCATCGCCGCTACAAGGATTTTGTCGACGAGGGTGAGCTCGAGGAGATCTAATGCCGTAATGGTTATCGTCACGTATATCGTCACGTAGTGGAGAGGAATGTGCCGCTGTTCAGAATATGTATAAAAGCTTAAAGGAGTTTTAGCCGTATCAAATGACAAATCGTCGTTTAATTTTTTGAAAAAAAAAGTTCTCTGCTCGCGTGTCTCGTCGGGACTGCCGTTTTGAACTAAGAAGAAAAGCGAGAATGTTCCCCGTGGCTAGTTCCATTTCACTCTGACGCTAATCTTGAAAACGCGTCCAACGGAGCTCTGTGTTGCTCCCAGCGCCCTCCCCCGCGCTTCCTGCGGCCATGGCCGGTGATACTAGTATGGGAGGTCATCTGGCTACCGCGAGAGCGACCCAACTCGTCGACATTGTCCGATGATGGTGCCGCAAAGTCAGCCTCCGGAGGCTATCGTGGGTCGAGCCGGCAGTAGCCGTGACATGTGGTTCCACCACCCCTCGCAGGCTTTGCCTCTGACCGCCACCGTTCCCAGGCTACCTAATGGGATGGAAAGGAAGACTGGGCGAGCGTATAGAAGCGTTCTCGACCTCGTCGTGGCAACCTGCACGGCAGCGCTGGTAGGCGCGATGAGCGTCGTGCCACCTGACCCAAGACGGGTCGCAGGCGTCGTACCGAGCGTGTCGAGACCGTGTCCTGATGTGATCTGCACGGGTGAGTCACGTCGGCGTCAAAGGAGCAACGTGCGACCTGTCAGAGCTTGATCTCCGATCTCAGCGGCGTCGAGTCGTCTCTGGCGCGCGACAAAGGTACATCACCAGGACGCGCAGAGGCAGCTGCGAGCCAGCCGAGTGGACGGCGTCACAACGCGCCACCTCCCGGGGGGGGCCGTCTACTCGGCGGGGTCGCAGCTGC
>NW_005201411.1:0-1174 GCF_000372725.1 Emiliania huxleyi CCMP1516 | reverse complement strand
GTCCGCCTGCCACTTGAGCCAGCACTCGCCGTGCGTGTGTGTATTGCCGTTGTCGAGGCTCCAGCAGTGCGGCAGGTAGCAAAAGCTCCACGAGTTGCACGGCCTCCGCGTATTCTTTGCGGCGTGCGCCATGCAGCGCTGGCAGCACTCGGCCGCCGACCGGACCCGATGCTCCGGCGCCGAGCCCCACGCCACCGCCTCACCGGCCGGGTTGCTGTGGGGCTCTTCGCCGCACTCGGTCGGCGTCGTGATGCCGGGGCAGTCGCCAGGGCACGACGCGATCGTCTCGGCCGCCTCGCACACTCCGTCGCCGCAGGTCGGGCTCCGCGGTGTGGCGATTTCGATTTCGAGACTGCGGGCAGGCGCATAGGTGGCGGTATCCCGGCGGGCGGCGGCGGCTGGCCGAGCTCGGCCAAGGATATGGACAGTGAGCAGAGTGGCGAGCGCGACGGCGATGAGGATCGTGGGGACGTGAGCAAGCATTGTGGGAGGCAAACTCTTTTCTGCCGGGTATGCCGGGTCCAGGGTGTGTGTCGGTCGCACAAGCACACACTTCTGCCAGAAAGGCAGAAAAGAAATAAGACCTCGCTCACAGGCTTGTTCTCTGTTTTCTTTCTTTTCTTTTAGGCTCGACACAGGTGCGAACTGGCGCGTGCTAGCACTATCACAGGCACACCACTGGAGCCGCCTAAGCGACTCCGTTAAGAACGGCAATGGCAGAAAAGAACGGGATCGCCGAGCTGGGAATAGGACCGCAGCCCCGGCACGGTAGACCCGGCTAGTGAGAAGGGCTGCAAGACCGTCATAAGCGAGGCCCACGGCGATCGACCAGAGGAATAACGTGAACTCGATCGTAGTGTAGGCCCAGCCCATCAGAGAATCGAGGCCACTGGCCTCTGCTCCCGCCTGGGATCGCCCATTGCGACCCAGAGCTAAGAGAGACATCGCGAAAACCGCGCCAATAAGTTGCTGCCGATAAGTTCGCCCAACGGCGGCGCGGCGTGCAATAATTGCAAATAGGAAACCGCGCCAGACCGGCGGCGCCGAAGTGGAACGGCGCCTCGCACGGCGGACACCAGCAATATTAATAATTGACTTGAGCCGCCATGGTAGGACGCCGCCCTGAATGATGACGGCAAAGCAACCCGAATAATAATAGCCATTGCTCCCTCAG
>NW_005201412.1:401414-428346 GCF_000372725.1 Emiliania huxleyi CCMP1516 | reverse complement strand
AGGCGAGGTGCGGCTCGAGCGACGGGAGCGGGTGCGGCACCGCGCGCGCGTTGACCGCGACGTCGAGGCCGCGGCTGTCTGCGCGGCGCTGCAGCAGCGAGGCGAGGGTCGAGGAGCCCGTCTTGTACGTCTTGACGAAGGCCGAGCGGCCGCCGCCCGCGCTCACGTTGCCACCGAAGACCAGAGGTTGGCTGCACGCCTGCGGAGGAGCACACGCACGCACCTGGCGGGAGGCTGGCTCTCGCGCGGCTGTCGGGAGGTTGGCGAGCTGGCTGTCGGGAGGCTCTACCCGCACACACCTGCGGCAGCTCGACCGGCTCCGCCCCGACGCCGGCAAAGAGGCGGTCTCCGGCCGAGGTGCAGACTACGGTGCTGCGGCCGATCAGCGGCAGCGCGACGCTCAGCCGTGTGAGCAGCGGACCCTCACCGCCTCCTCCACTGACTTCGCAAGGGCCGTCGAGGCAGAAGCCGTACACGCCGTGGGCGAGGGCGTGGCCGGCCGAGACGAACCAGCCGGCGGCCTCCGCTGCGCCGCCGGCGCCGCCAAACACGGCGACCGGCAGGCAGGAGTCACTGGCGGCGTCGGCGTCGGAGCAGGCGACGAGGCGGAGGTGCAGTCCCCGGAGCGGAGATGCCTGAGCGCGAATTTCGACCCAGCCGTCGCCTGCGCCGTCGAGAACGGCGGACAGCGCGATAGACATCTATTCGTGAATGTGGCCGAGGGCGCGAGCGGGTGTTGGAGCGCGCGAAGCGCGTGAGCAAAGCTCGCACAAAAAACACGGCGCCGCGCACAAGCTCAGACAGTCGAGAAAGGGATAGACCGCAACGACAGCCAGACACGCCCCTTTCGAAGACTTAACATCCACCGGCGAGGGCAAGAGCTCACACAAAAACACGCTCACGGAAGAAGAAAGGGTATTTTTGTCGACTAACACGCAGAGATGTGAGCACGCCTCTTTCGAAGGCGACTTTTCTCAAAGAGCGGCGCGGGCAGCATTACACTCCGGGGCATTACACTCACGGCCAATCATACCCAGTCCCTCAAAAGCCGCATGTACATGCGTCGTCCGAGTGGCATCGCCGCCGCAAAGATTCTTCAGACGGTACGCGCCTGCCTCGGCCAGGGCAAGCGGCTCGACGACATCCTCGACCGGAACGCTGCGGCGTGGGCGGTGCCGCTGAAGCCACCCGGCGGCGAGGCTGCTGTCGCGTCCGCCGGCTCCGCTGCCGACGGCGGCAATGGCGGCGGCGGCAAGCGGCCGATCGCGCGCCTGCTCTCGCAGCTGCTCACGCTCGACCACATGCAGGAGGCGTGGGGCGTCTGGGAGTGGCTTCAGCGCCATCCGGACCCGGCGTTACGCCCGAGCCGGTCCGAGTACCTGCTGATGATGCGTGGGCTCAACTGCCGGGTGAGCCCCGACTCCGCGGAGAGCACGCTCCAGCTCTTCGCGGCGGCGGAGCGCCGCTGGGGCGCGGACGCCGCCGGCTACGCCTTCCACCACCAGGCAAGGCGCGAGGCGGCGTGCGCACACGGCTCGCTCGGCCAGTTCCGCGAGGCGCTGCAGCAGCTCGAGACGATCCGAGCGGACCTCGAGGCGGGTGGCGGGGGAGGCGGGGCGGCTGGCGGCGACGGAACGGAGCGCTGGTCTGCCGGCCGGCGGGGATGGCCGGGGCTGGAGGATGAGATCGCCCACTACCGCGCCCTCATCGCACTGTCGGGAGCTTGCGACGAGCACGACTACGAGGCGGGGACGGAGAGGAGGTCCGGCAAAGATGAGATGCGTACTTAAAGGCGGCATGTTCAAAACGTGTAGGAGTCTTCAGCGATAGACTCAAGTGTCCGAAAGCCTCACAACACCGCGAGGAGGCGAGCGCGCGCTGCGAGAGCGAGAGCGGCCTGCGAGCAAACACTAGTGGGCCCCGAAGATTGGCTGACCCCACAAACCCTCCTGCACAGCGAAGCCGGTGATGGCGAGCATCGCGAGCCTGCCGTTGTAGATCTCGTTCGAGCGCTGGTCGAGGCCCGCGGGAAACTTGGCCTCCAGGTCGAGCGGATCGAAGCCGAGATCGCCCGGGACGTACTTCTGGGCGGGCGGGGACAGGAAGGTCTGAAAGACCGTATCGGTCGACTGCAGCTCGATGTAGGCGGCAGCGCCGAGCACGAGCAGCATGAACGGCGCGTAGGCGGACAGCCCGTTGACGAGGACGGGCGCACGGCCGTCGGTGAAATCGAGAGCATGGAACGGGAGGCTCGACTGCAGCATCTCGGCCAGCGACCAGCCGACCACGGCGAGCATGGCGAGCCGCGAGTGCTTCAGCTCCGCAGCCCGCATCCAGGCGAGCGTGAGCTCGGTCTCCTGGGGCGAGCGCGCCGCCATGATGGCCTGCCGCTCCGCCAGCGACCACGGAAAAAAGCACCAGGTGTCCAGGATGCTGCCCTTGCAGGGATAGTCCACGTTGTGGTCCTCCACGCCCGGAGGCAGGGCGAGGGCCGCGAGGCAGAGCGGGTCGCAGCCCGCGTCGGCCGGCAAGGAGCCGTCGAGGTAAGCGGGCGCAGTCACCCCGGGCCTGTACGTGGCCTCGCGCATGGTGGCGGACGGCGCGCGGGCGGTAGTCGCCGAGTGCAGGGCGAGCGGCGACGTGAAGTGCATTGACAGCATTGTTCTGACACCGCCCTGAACTTTCAGGGAACTTTCCGGGAACTTACTTTGATAAAACGTGCAGTTTCTCTGTGTTGCTGGTCCATGTTCTCCCCTTTTCTCGTTTTTACTTACACAGATCCTTCTCCGCGCGCTCGATTTGTTTTGCTCGCGGCCGCTCTTCACATAAACGCACAACCCCGGGCCCGAAATCGCACACACACCGACAGTCAGACATGCAACACGGGGTCCCAGGGAAGGCGAGCAAAAACCTTATCGTGCGCGCTAGACGCCGACTCGGAGGCCGCACCGGTCATGCGCGCAGCCGGAGAGAGAGGGAGGCGCTCAATCGCCGAACTCGTCGGCGAGCGCCTCCAGCGTCTCCGCTTCGTACGCATCCTCCTCCCAGCAATTGCGCGCCTCCTCCACCCCCGCGCCCGCGCCCGCAGCGTCCGTGCCCGCGAGGATGGCAGCGACGCGCTCCCTCTGCCGAGCCTTCGCCTCCGCCTTCGCCTCCTGGGGCGTCCGCCTCCATGACCCGCACCACCTGCTCCCTCCACACGGCGACCCGCCCGGCCAGCTGGAGGAAGGCGTCCGACGACAGCGGGAGCGCGCTCTCAGCCTGCGTGTTGCGCCTGGCCCTAGGGCAAATCTGGCCCTGCGCGACCGCCGCAGCTCCAGCTCTTCACAGCCTTGTTATTGAGAAGAAAATAGAGAGATCACTCTGTGTGACACATTTCTTGTTGGCTTCTAAAAATCTCGAAGAAAATACGTCCTAGGAATCTTATGTTCACACAAAAACAACACCACAAACGCCCAACCAAGACGGTGCTCTTCACTCCGCTCCGGCGCGCCTTCTGTGCGTCGGGGCTGCTACAATTTTGCCCGTCATCGTGACTTTGCACGCCCGTTCCGCCTCTCAGTCTGCCGTACTCCAGTCGCATCGCATGCAAATCGTCGGTCACCGTGGAGCTTCGGCTGTCGCGCCCGAGAACACACTCGCGGCGATTCGCTCGGCGCTGGAGACCGGCTACGGATTCGAAGTCGATCTCCAGCTCCTGCGGACCCAAGAGGTATGCCGGGACACTTCTTGCGACCACACTCTGCAACACGCACGGCACACTCGTGGTCGCGCTTCGCCGGAGACCTAGCTACGCCCCGGCAGGTGGTTGTGCTCCACGACGAGACCCTCTGGCGCACGGCAACGGCGCACTCGTGGTCGAGCTGGCTGGGCGGCGTGGTGGACAGCGGCGTCCTGCGGACGCCTGTCTCGGAGCTGAGTCTCGAGGAGGTGCGAGCGGTCGATGTCGGCGACGCTGCGAGGGTGCCCACCTTTGCCGAGGCGCTCTCGTTGCTCCGCCACCCTCCGCCGCTCAAGGGCGGAGGCGGAGGCGGAGGCGGAGGCGGAGGCGGAGGTGGAGGCGGGCCGCGGCTCGTCCACTGCTTCGCCGAGATCAAGGCGGAGGGTGCGGCTCCCGGCGCAGGCTTCGACGAGCGGCTGACGGCGGCGAGCGCGGCGGCCGTGGCGGAGAGCGGGGCCTCGCTGCGCCCGCGGCGCCCTCTCCTTCGGAGGGAGGGAGCTTGAACCCAATCCGTCTGGAGCAGGTGCTCCCGTCGCAGCTGTCGTGGATCTCCTTCTCCCTCGGCCGCTGCGTCGACCTGCCTCTGCGCCTCACCGCCCTCCCGTATAGCGATCGGGACTCTCCCGCAGGCGCCTGCGTCGACATCAAGCGGCGCCTGCCGCAGCACTCCGCCTTCCTCGTCGCGTACGTCGGCAGCGCGGCGGACGCGTGGGCGGTGGCGAGGACGGCGCACAGATCGAAGCTCGACGGCCACCAGCCACTCTCCCGCCCCGCACAGAGAAGGCGCGGCGCTCACAGCGCTGGGTGTGAGGACAGGCATCGACCTCAACGCCGACCCGGCGGTGGTGAGCGCGGAGCTGGCGGAGTGGCTCCACGCGCGCGGCATGAGGCTCGCCGTGTGGGTCTGGAAGGCGCCATCACAAACTAGTAACCATCCTCACCGGAGGAGGAGCGCTAATCATCGTTCGCCGTGTGGGTCTGGAAGGCGCCCGCAGAGAACGACGTGCAGGAGGCGCGCCACGGCGGCGGTGCAGCGGGTGCTGCCGCCGCCGCCCGTCCCTTGACAGCGGGCGTGTGCGAGCAGGTGTGGGAGCACATGGACAGGTGCGGCGTCGACTACTTCACCTCGAACTTGCCGCTCGGGCTGCGGCGGTGGGACACGGAGCGAGGCTCGCCTGGGCCTTAGTGAGGGACCTGCGGAGCTGAACCTGCAGCAGGGCCGGCTGTCGGCACGAGGTCCTCTAGGGCCAGGTTTGCAGTGACCCCACACGGCAGAAAGCGTGCGACAGACTGTGACGGTCGATGTCGCGACACCGCGCGCATATTTGGATCTGCGCCATCTCCGCCCGCGTGTGCGTCTCGGGGTCGGCCGTACACCGTAGTGTCCGACCTCTGGGTGGCCTCCCAGGCGGCCTCGCGCTTTCTCGTTTTTATACCATATACGGTACGCATTTGACTAGTGGGGGAAATGGTGATTTTTGAATGAACGCCTCGCGCAAAACCGCCGCTACCATGCCACAGAAGACCCTTGCGGGCTATCCAGAACACCTAAGATCATGCCCTAGCTCTAAAAAGTGGGCCCGAGATACGCCAGCTAAACCCCGGATTTTTTCCGGCAGCGCTTTTGACGGTACGTACACCTGAAACGTATGTATGTACACATGTTTTTCTGATCGGGCTTCGGGGAGGAATCAGGAGTCAGTCAGGACCGCACAGGAAACCGGCACCAACTTGATTCGTAAATCGGAGTCTCCCCCTCCCCCTATGCGCTATGGGCCGCCACCCCCCTTCAATCCGTAAATCCGTAAAAATCGCCCAAATTGAGCGTGGAAGCGGCTCCAGCCGGTTCGGAGCGTGCCCCAGCTTGCGGGAGGCGATACACGGCGTGAACGAGGACTTTCGGCGACGTCCGTTCCGTTGGCTTGGACACGCGACACATGGCACGGACGATCTCAGCATTGTGCTGGAGGGTCTGCTCAACTCGGGATAGCCGACCTCAGTACGTTCGAGGCTTTGCTCTTGCACGATACAGGCGCGGTGCTCGACGCGATCCGAAGCACCGCTGCAGCCGCAGAGGCTGGTGCGGCGGCTTATGCCAACTCGGCCACGAGCAATGTTGTTGTGTCCCCAAGCAGCGTAAAAGTAATCTCCGCGCAGCACAACGGCAGCATCTCCCGCACTCTCGTCAGCACAGTCGCGCAAAACACGCTAATGTCTCGGACATCCATGCAGCTGTGAGTAGTGCGAGTGCTGAGATGCTGCTCCGGCAGGAGTTGGAAGAGAAGTTGCGGTCACAGACCAAGGAGCTCGCTTCTGAGCAGCGCTCTGCGGGCGCTGTGAAGAGGGCGCTCGCGTCGGCGCGGGCTGAGCTTGCTGCGGCACAAGAGCTGAGGCGCTCCGACCGCGACAACCTGAGGACAGCGCAGCAGGCTGCTAAACGCGACATCAAAGCGGCCGAGCGGATGGCCGACGTATCACACGCAGCTCGAGCTGATTTTGAGTGGCGTATCGGCGAGATGCGTGCCAAGATGCAGGCTGAGCTGCGCGAGCAGCTCGACGCGCTGCAGATTTCGATGGAGGCAGAGGCGAGGCGCGCTGATGCCGCAGCGAGGCGGAGAGGTCAGGGCGCTGCACAACAAGATGGAGGGGATTATGCACACGCGTGAGGGGTTGATAGTCGCACTCGCAGAGGCGCAGCTCGGCAAGCACGAATATAGTGATTGTTAAGAGATATACGTAGCGTTACAGTCGTACGGTGGTTGACCCTCCCACCGTGTGGCCTGGGCCGCCCGGACCCCAGAGCTGCGCACGTGCAGACAGCGTTGCGCGAGCGTTGGAGAGGCCAGCCTCCGGCTTCTCAGCGTGTCGCGAGTGCTGTGTCTCTATCTGCCTGGTGGATGGGTGTAGTGGGGGACTCCTGGTGGCTTTTCGTTACAAATTTACGGAATTACGGAATTACGGATCGACCCCCCTCCCTCCCCGTCCACCGCGGCCCGGCCCCGTGAGACGCCGATCTACGAATCAAGTTGGTGCCGGAAAAATGATAAAAGATACTTGATACGGTAAAATGACAATTTGACGTCGACAACCCCCAAGATAAACAACCTCACAAGAGAACCGAACCACACACTCCTACCACATGGACATGCAGCCTTATCAAGAGAACGACCTCGCTCAATTCATCTCCTCGATCAGCCCCAGCACCCTCGCCACCACTGCCTCGCGTGTGGGCGCCTCGACGGAGAAAGCATGCGGCACACCTTCCTCCACCGCCACCGCCACGCCCGCAGCCGCGGCGCGCGCCGCCGCCTCGCTCGGCGCCTAGTCGCACGCGTGCAGGGAGTGTGGAGAGATCCTGACCGCGGACAGCTGGCCGCCGCTGCTGCTCTCTGCGCCCATTCGTCCGTGTCGCCTTCCGCATACAGCAGCGCCTACAGGTGGTCTCGAGTGTCGCGGCGCAATCACGAGCCACGCCGGCGCCTCTGCGGCAAGAGAAGGTCGCCAGCGCGCCCCCGCAGCGCTCCTTCAGCGCGGCGTAGTCGTACGGCTCGGCGAGCTCCCTCGCCTGGCGACACGCTCACAGGTGCAGCGGCAGAGGCTGTGAGAGAGAGCGCGCCGAGCTGCCTCGCCTCGTCGCGGAAGAGAGTCAGGATGTTGCGCACCGCGCCGAAGCGGGGCAGCGCGCGTGCCGTCAACGACACCATCTCGGGGCAGAAGCGGCGCACCTGGCGAGGGCGGCGGGGTGCGGGGAGGGGTCTGGAAAGGCCGCTGGAGGAGCGCCGGAGGGCGGGGTGGGCGGCGTGTCATGTGTGCGTGCGTGAGTACGCGTGTTCGTGCGTGTGTTCGCGTGCGAGCGTGCGAGCGTGCGAGCGTGCAGGCGTGCGTGCGTGCGTGCGTGCGTGCGTGTGTGCGTGCCACGTCAGGGACGCACATCGCTCGCTGCGAGCTTGAGGAGCCGCTCCGTGGCGAAGCGAGGCATCAGCCCCACCAGGCCGGCGGCGCAGGAGAGGAAGAGGACGGCGGCGGGCGCCCACCAAGACGTCGCCGCCTCCGCCTTCGTCCGGACTAGCTCGGTGCGCTCGAGAAACGGCATCAGGCCAATCGAGCGGGTGGGCACGCCGCCAATGGCGCCGCGCCGCAGCCCCGCCCGCTGTGCGCCCGCAAAGGCGATGTAGGCGCCGATCGAGTGACCGACGACCAGGAGCCGCGCCTCGCCACCCCATTCCTCAGCGCCAGCCTTGAGCTTTGCAACCTCACCCTCGAAAAATCGGTGCACGTGCTCGCACTGAGCTTCGAGCCCGTATGCGGCCATCGGCGGCTCGAGCGGCGCTGACCCGTGCCCCAGATAGCCAACGACGGCGGCAGTGGCGCCGAGCCGCTCGGCGAGCATCTCTGCCGTCGAGGTGTAGTAGCTCGCGACGCCGGGGTTGCCAGGCACGAATATGATGTGGGTGAGCGCGGCGCCCACAATACCGACGCGAGCCACCTCGGCCGGACCGGCACCACGCCGCTCCACCGAGAGCGTCGAGCTTAGTCGCATTGTTTTTACTCACGCAGAGCCGCGTGTCTGCGGCCGACCCGAGCCTCGGCGGCCCAGCAAGCAAGATGCAGGCGCGGCGATAAAAGAATTTTCCGGCGGCAGAAAAATAACGTGTGGGCCCTCAGCGGAGCTGGGAATAGGACCGCCGCGAGCGGCGTGGCGTGGAGCGGTTGTGCATCCCTCCGGGGGCCCCTCTGCGCCGGGGAGGCGATGTTGGAGCTAGGACGCAAGCGTCCGTCGCCTACCACCCAAGACAGCTTGGAGAGCTCCCGGTAACGCTACATTTCGTAACGATCGTCGCTATTGGCCATCTGCCTCCTGCAGCCTCTGTTGGGGCGGAATGCGCGGGGTTTTCGGCGCGATGCCTCCGGCTAGTACACGGTACTGCTCTGCCGCAAATTCTCCTGCGCTCGCGTGACGTGTCGGGCGCACGCACTGCGCTCGAAAGTCGCGATTTGGCAATAGGCGCTCGAGCCGGCGCGCAGTGGAGGGGGCGCCGCGCAGGGGGATCGGGGGGGTGCGAGAGGGGGCGTGGGTCGGGCGCGCACCGGCCGGCTCCGGGAGCGGCCGTCACGTCGAAGAGGGGACCTGGTGCTGCTCGAATGACGACGCATGCCGCTCTGCTGCGCTGCCGATAGCCCCTCTTCCGAGCCGGCGCGTGGCGGCGAGCCGCGGCCAGTATCGCTGATGCGGTGGAGGCGGCAGCTTGCATCGGCCGGCAGCGGGTGCGGCCATCACGTCGATGAGGGGGGGTTGTCGGCGACTCGTGTGGCTCGAGGCCTACGCTGCGCCGCCCAAGCCCTACAGCCTACTGCCGATCCAGCGCCTGGCGTTTGGGGCGAGCCGCGGTCGTCGTCGCTGATGGTATATGGCGGCGGCGGCGGCGGCTCGCCCTTCCCTCCGGCCGCAATTCCGATCCCGCCGCGCTCGCGGGAGGTGGCGCGCCCACCGCGGCACGGCCGTGGCTGCGCATACACCTTACGCGCTTTCTCCTCAACGGCTATCCGTGCTTGCTGTGCCCCTGCGTGGTGTGTTTCAAGTTCTTACAACCCAAGGTGATAGAGGGCAAAAAGATCGATTGCGCTCTTGCCGATCCGCACCTACCTAGGCTCTTGGGTGGCGCGCCCCAGCTCTTCACAACGAACCTGGTTTTCAAACTCGGGGCCGCCCACTCCGCTACGCTCCGAGCCTCCGACCCGAATTTGGAGGGCCTAAAAGTTTAAGGTATTGCTGCGCAAAAGGGGAAGACACTCCACGCACAAAGTACATGCATACTTCCTCTTAGGCGGACCCTCCCGATGCCAGGACGCATCTAGTGCTAGTGTCGCTTTAGGAAATGCGGCGGCGAATGGCAAAACGCATAAAGAAAGTCGGGGTCGCAGAGAGCGTCGCGCAGCAGTTGAGCATGCTCGTGCGTTGTTTAGGACGCCACGCCAATTATCTGCGCGCCCATCTGTTGCCTGGCATCCCCTGCGAATTCGTCGCTCGTGATCAGCTCCGCCGCCGCTCGTAGCAACCAGTGCCGTGTCGAGATGAAGCTCCGCGACGACGCCCGTGGACTGCACGCGCAGGGAGAGGCGCACGAGCTCCCGCACGGCAAGCGACTTCTCGGCATGCGCCGCCTGACGCCTGTCGGCATCCCATTCTTGCAAGCAAGCCACATTTCTACCGACGACCGCGTATTTGGTCGCGGAGAGGACGTTTTGGTACGTTTTGGCACCAGCTGAAGGCTTGCACGGACAAGAGCCCGTTGCCAACCGCACTTTTGCCAGAGCCTCGCGAATCAATTGGCCTCCGCTCGGGTGTGAACATATTCGCTGCGGTCAAAAAGCAAAAAACCAAGGTGAGGGTGGGCGACGGCTAGCCCCACACTCCTCTCCTTAAAATTTCTATTGTGGCGGCGTGCCGTCCTCCCATTCCTCCCTTGGGCCGTCTGTCTTCTTTCTTTCTTTTTTTGGCGCGCACTGGCACTAACAGCGATAAAAGAATCTTGCTAGATGAAAGAACTTCCTCTTTTGACTTCGACCTTGTCCGATACGAGAGAGAGACTGTTGAGTCTTGAGAGAGGAATCGCGAGAGCGAAGAATCCCTGGGATCCGTCGTGTGGATCGGAGCCCTGGCCCCTGCCCAGCCCCTTCTCCGTGTCGACTGATCGTTACGATAACGTTTCCTTCCCCCCTTCCAATACCAACCCGGTGACCCCCTGGCCCTGCCGCTCTGCTCGTGGAGTAGAGCGACGTGGGGACTCGCCTGTCCTTCTCCCGTCCCTCATAGCTCATTTGGCTTGTGTGTGCGTTCTTCCCCCTACCGCGCGCCCTACCGGCTCTCTTTGTGTTATCTTTCTTAAGAAGTCATCATCAGGACCTTTGCGCGTAGATCTACCCCGCCGGAGACCTAACAGCCGCTGCAGCGGTCGGCGGCCTCCTGCGGCAGCGCGGCGAGCATCTTGTCCGCGACGAGGCGCACCTGCGGCCAGGCGTGCTCCACCAGCATCTCGACGGCCGAGTCGGTGGGGCTCGGCCACGCCGTCGCCATCGGCCGGATGGCCACCACCTTCAGGGCGGCCAGCTGCTCGAGGGGCGCGACTAGCCGGCCAACCTCGAGGAAGCCAGCCGCCTCCGAGTCGAAGATCGCGTCCGACGCCGACGGGACGCGAGACTGCAGGGACGCCATCTCTGCCAGTCGCAAGACGCTCACGCCGAGAGAGAGCTCCACGCCCTCCGCCGCCGGCGCGGAGAAGCTGGCATAGGTTCCGCGGCTCGAGTCGTACACGGAGCGCAGCCCGCGAAGGGTGCCCGCGCTCAGGCTGCCGTGCGCGCCGATGCCGACGTTCATCCAAGCGACCGAGCCACGCCGCCGGCTGGCGCCCGAGAGCACCGACGCGTACCCAACGGCGGCCGCGGCCAGCGCGCGCCCTCTCCCCGAGATTACAAGCACGTGCCTGCCGTCGGCCGAGCGGTGGGTCGCGAACGGACCGCCTAGGGGTGGATCGCATGGGCTGAAGAGACGCTCTTCGCGAAAGCCAAAGCGTCTGAGGCGGCGCCGGCGGCGCAGCTTGTAGTTTTGAGATGGCGGAAGAGCGGCGCCGCCTCGGCCGGAGTGGCCACGACCCACACGAGGCCACCACGGGAGAGGCGGCAGCTCGGCGGGCCGCCGCCGGGCGCGAGGCTGGGCGAGAGGCTGCCAGCCGGGGGAGGGCTGGCGAGGAGCGGGGCGGGAGGGGAGGGAGGGCTGCAGCCGAAGATGCGGCCCTCCTGCTCCCCAGAGGCTGCCCAGTGCTCGCGCAGCGCGCGCCAGTCGCATCGGTCGAGGCTGCCACCGCAGTATCCTCCATCGAGCAGGTCCGGGTACCGCGTGACGTAGCACCTGGCCAGGCAGAGACGGGGAAGTAGGACGAAGGGCGACTGTCTCCTTCTTTCGGGCCCGAGGTCCACTCACCGGACATCGTCGCCCTCACAGCCATACGGCCGACCCTCCGCACGGCCTGCGTCGGCGTAGTGCTGCAGCAGCGCCGCCCACTCGCACTGCGATGCGTCGCCCGTGGCGGTCGCGCCGCCACACCAGGCGGCGCTGAGGTCGGGGTTTCGCATTGCGTAGCAGGCTACGTCAGAGGAGGCGCAACGCATGATTCTTTTCTCGGCGCGGCCGTGCTTCTCGTGGAATGCCTGCCGGAGTGGGCGGCTTTGAGGCCTGGCCAAATCGTGGCTTGAGGCCGTGCCTTGGCCGGGGTGGGTTATACATTGAGCGTGTGCAGCGTGGGAGCTCCGCCAATGCTGGCACTGAGCCTATTGACTGGCACCTTCAGCCCTGCGTAGTCGCACGAAGCGAGGCTGTTGCCGCAGTACGCTTCGAACAGGTCTGCGTAGCGGAACGCGTAGCAGCGGAGCCTGGCGACGTCGATGTCCGGCATCGCGGATGAGCAAAGGTTGGCGGTCGACGGCGGGCGGCTCAGGGTGGCTGAATTCTCTTTATTCTACCCAGAGGGGTGGTTGAGGGGTTGAGGGTTGAGGCCCCCCCTCAACCATCTGGTTGACGGTTGAGACCCCCCCTCAACCCTTTAGTTGAGGGTTGAGGCCTCCGGGGCCTATTCACAGGCTCGAGCGTGATCACAAGATAAACTGGAAGAGCCTGCCGCCCAAAAAATCGCTTCGCCTGCGGCGCGCTCTTGCGCTCCTCGGACCTCGAGCGCAATCCATAAGTAGGAGACGCTCACTGTCGCCATTCAGGAGCCTGATCTCTCAGCAAAGCGATGGCCTACTCGAGTACCTGGTACGAGTTCAGATGCGCGCCCGGCAGAAGACGCGTGTGATGCCGCATGCAGTGGAATGCGCACAGAGAACGGACGGCAAGAGAAGGCAAGGGAAGGAAGAGAAACGGCTGGTGAAGCTCAGCTCACGGTGTAGCATTGCGTAAGCAACCGCGGTCACTAACCATCCACGGCAAGAGTCACGTTGAATGCTGCCGCATAAAGCAACAGAGTCGCGCTTGGCGCGATGGTCTTGTCGCGGTTCACGACTTGACGTTGCACACGGTCATAGACGCAGGATCTATTTGGCGAGTCTCAAGCAGCGAAAGTAGGCGCGAGAAATCAATGTCGATCCTGGGGTCACAATTTTGGTGCACTTGGAGCACTTGGAGTGCAGTCATCAACCGCACATCCAGGGCCGGGGAGCTAAGAAGCGCACCCAGCGGGCCGGATGATTGGCATCGGGTTACGGGCTAGAGAGCCCTAGCCCCGGGGGTGCGCGTTCGCAGGGCAAGGGCCTTAAAGTAAACACGGGTCTCCGAGGGTTAGCTCCGCGCTCCAGG
The DNA here is from genome assembly GCF_000372725.1 of Emiliania huxleyi CCMP1516. Taxonomy (NCBI): domain Eukaryota; phylum Haptophyta; order Isochrysidales; family Noelaerhabdaceae; genus Emiliania; species Emiliania huxleyi. Next base: position 415,276 of record NW_005201412.1, on the reverse strand, counting down.
TTTCCCCTAGCAGCAGAACGCCCCCTCTACTCGGAGCTAGTAAACACTCGACACGGACTCGACACGGACTCGACGCCCGCCCACACCCGGCGCCTCACCACTCCGGACCCTTCTTCGTGGTCTCCCAACTTTCACTTCGGGACGCCTTCCCCCACCTCTCGGTCCTTCCTTCTGGTCGCATCCCGATAGTTGTGTGACGGGCGCGGGGCCCGACCTCCCCTCCTAGCCCTTTTCAGCCGCGGCTCCGCCCCCATCTCGTCTCCTCTGTTGGTGCTGGTTTCGTTTTCTGGTACATCACGACGACTTGCTTGGGTCTCATGTAGCTCGACGGCTCTTCGACGGCTCTTTCTGGTTGGATCAGACAGTGCTATCAGTCAACAACGCAATGCCGAGAGCAGGGCGGCCTTAGAGCAGGGCGGCCTTCGAGCAGGGTCAACTAAGCTCCTGCTGCATATCGAGCATGGAAGGCGGCCTTTGCTCAAACCTGTTCGAGTTGGCCTCCGGGAACAAGGGTGCGTGGCCGGCGCGGTCTGGTTCACGTGCAATGAGGGTAACGCCATCAAAATCGCGAACATGGGCCGACATGCCTCCGACATTTCTCAAGGCCCGGACGGAAGCTCTGGCCTCTGCAGACAGCCAGACCGCTCTGCGCGGTCGGACCGACTTTTTCAGACTTAACTATTCTGGATACTGAGGGTATGTGCTGCTAGATCTCACTGAGCTGAGCTCGTATCTGCCTTTGGTAAGCAGTTTTGAGTTCGGTAATGTCTGCGGTAAGCTGTTTCCGTGTACAGAGGGCCGCGTCCGGACGACCATGACGTCGGCCGGGACCCCCCCGGTGGCGGGGCATTCGAGATGACTTGTCAGCGCTCCTCGTCTGGGCTTGGCATCACACCTCTCCCATCCACGCACGTGTACGTGTAGCTGAAGCAAGTACTCGTGAAAAAGGCGCGTCAAATGCAGCATCTAAAGAAGACGACATGAATTCACAGAGAATGTTCACTGTTCAGAAGTCTTTGCGCGGTGTGTGTGTGAGCAGCCATTCCGCGTGGTTGAAGGTTGAAGGGGTCTGTCAACCACTTGGTTGATGGTTGAGACACTTTATCTTGAAACAGAAATTTCTTTTTTCCTGCGAGAAGAAAAGGGAGCGCCGCGACGCGACGGCTCTGCCGCGGCAGCTCGACAGATACACCGCAAAGCTCGGATGCCGGCGCTCCCACGCGTCGACGACGAAACGCTCGAGGAGGAGGCCGACGAGGAGGTTATCGACGTGGCGTGCGTGGCTTGCGGCACGACTGACGCCAAAGCCTTCTCGCACCGGATGATCAAGCGGCGCGGCCGGCACGGTGACAGAACGCGGCGGTGCCTAGCGTGCGTGGCGTCGGGCGCCGGCCTCGCGACCGACCAGTCGGCGAGCGGAGTCGCCTTCGCCGCTCCTGATGCGGCGGAGTGCGGGAGTTGCGGCGGCACGCAGGACAAGCAGCGGCGGAAGCTGCTGAAAGCCCTGCGGCAGATTGGAGAGCTCAAGGAGCGGCGCGACGCGGGCGTGCCGCTCGAGAATACCCAGCTCGCAAAGATTGGCAGGGAGGCCGAGCTGCGGTCCGAGCTCGAGCGGCTGGAGGCCGGGGAGGCGACCGGGCAGGCGCGGGCGGCCAGCTCGGCGTTGACCGCTGCGCCGCGCAAGCGGCCGGCCGAAGACGAGGCCGTCGCGCCGCACGGGCTGCAGACCCGCCACGAGATCCGCGTGGCCAAGGCGCAGCGCAAGCTGCAGCGGAGGCAGAGGGGCGGGTTCGGCAAGCACTTGGAGAGCGTGGGGCCAGAGGGGCACGCGACGCCGATGGGCGATGGTCCGGGTGGGGACAGTTGAACAGACGACAGTGTAGGACTGACTTCTCAGTTAGCCGTTTAGGCTTTAGCACAAATAAACGGCGTGTACCCACATTCGCTCAGCCTCTCTCCCTCTCCTCCTCCTCGCCAGTCCTCGCCTGCCTCAGCCTCTCCTCCTGCTGGCGGTTGAGTCGCAGCCCTTGAAAGTCCGCCGCTCCCGCGCCCCCCTCCTCGGGCGGCAGCGAGTCCACCCACCCCGCCGCCGCTTGGGGGAAGCTGTCGCAGTACGGGACGTACGGCTTGATGTCGAGGACCTGAGGGGAGGGCGGCGAGGGAGACGTTTGCGCATCGGCACGCGAGCGGCGAGTCCGAGAAGCGCTCGCACCGGAGTGCCGTCGAGGAGGTCGACGCCTCGCACCCGCAGCGTGAGGTGCTGGACGGAGAGCAGGCGGACCGAAGACAGCCCCAGCGGCGTGGGCCGGTCGGGTGAGCGGGTGGCGAGGACGCCGCGGCGGCCTCCGCGCGGCGGCGACACCACTGGCCGCCAGCCGCGGGAACGGTGCAGCAGGGTGATGAGCCAGATGCGCTCGAAGCCCTGCAGGTGGGCGCGGCGGCGTGAGCTGCTGCCACAGGCCCATCATCTCAGGCGGTGTGGAGGCGTTGGGAGGGTGCTAAAGGTGGGGCGGTGGAGGAGGCCTCGAGGTCCCGCACGGCAGCCTCGAGGTGCCAGTCGCCGCGAAGCTCGACCGTCGCCTAGTAAAGGGCTCCGGGTTCCGCCCGGTCCTTGGGAAGGTTTACCCATTGGTTTGCCACTTGTTGTTTGCCCACAAGGGGGCTTTTGCCCTTAACAGCGGATGCACACATTGCCTTCCGAGGGCAGCCGAAACGTTTTGGGTAGGGGCTGCGTAAAACCCCGATGGGCGCAAGCCCCCCCGGCTTAAAGGGCGCGTTGAACTTTTGGCGTTCACCCGGCGGGAGCGAGGACTTTTTGAAAAACCGGCGGTTCTGGACGAGCGATTGGAACAACGACCGGGGTGTTGGCATGACTCCAGTACCTGGGTAACCCGACGGAGGCGGGGGGGCGGGCTTCCCCCGGGACTCACCCCGAGACCCCCCCCCGGGACGCCCCGGTTGCGGGTGAGGCCCCCCCCCCGGGGCATTAAGGGGCAGGGGCGGGGCGGAGCTCCTCAAAGTGAGGCGCCCCGGGTGCCCCCCCCCCCCCTGCCCCCCCCCCCCCCGCCCCCCGGCATCCGACCCGCCCATTCAGCTCTTTCGTACTTTCGTACGGAGCGTGGGTTTGCTTTTTCAATTTTTTAGGCGGGATTTGTGGTCAACTTAGGCGCGCGCGCGAAACACACCCGGATCTAGATACACGGGTCCCGTACCATGCGGAATCGACCCTATTCCAGTGCTCAGTGCTCAGACGACACAACCGAGCCTACCCGGGTATGGACAACTGGGACCAGATCATCACGCAGCGCTGGCGTGCGGCGATTCCAGCAGGCCCAGGCAAAGTGACGCGATCCGTCTCGCCGAAGCGCGCTTTTTGCGTCCGCATCGGTAGATAGATGCAAGATGGTAGAGATGTGCGTTTGGAGCAGTGCGGGCTGTCTGTGCAGAGTAGAGTGGGGTCACCCGTTTAGTTGATTTGTAGTTTGTGTTGTTCTGTGTGAGCGGTGGTGCCGCACGGGCCGCTCTCCCTCGCCTCGGGGCGTGGCGCTGGTGGGCCGGGGGCGCGCGGTAGGCGTACGGGGCCGCGTGCGTGCGCGTGGCCCGCCCGTAAGCGCCGTGTGTGGGGTGCCCTGGGGTCGCGGGCAGCGAGCTACCCCCCCGGGACGGCGCATCGCGAGTGAGGCCCCGGGGTGGGGCAGGTGAGGGAGGGGGCGGGGACGGCCGGGCCCCGGTGAGCCCTGGGTGAGGCCCGCCCCCCCCCCCTCCCTCGGGCTACTGTGATAAGCACATCAAGAGGAGGATATCGAGAGAGGGAGGGAGAGAGAGAGGAGGCGAAGTCAACATGAATACTTACCACCCAAGACAGCTTGGAGAGCTCCCGGTGACGCAACATTTCGTAACGATCGTCGCTATTGGCCATCTGCCTCCTGCAGCCTCTGTTGGGGCGGAATGCGCGGGGTTTTCGGCGCGATGCCTCCGGCTAGTACACGGTACTGCTCTGCCGCAAACTCTCCTGCGCTCGCGTGACGTGTGGGGCGCACGCACTGCGCTCGAAAGTTGCGATTTGGCAATAGGCGCTCGAGCCGGCGCGCAGTGGAGGGGGCGCCGCGCAGGGGGATCGGGGGGGGGGTGCGAGAGGGGGCGTGGGTCGGGCGCGCACCGGCCGGCTCCGGGAGCGGCCGTCACGTCGAAGAGGGGACCTGGTGCTGCTCGAATGACGACGCATGCCGCTCTGCTGCGCCGCCGATAGCCCCTCTTCCGAGCCGGCGCGTGGCGGCGAGCCGCGGCCAGTATCGCTGGTGCGGTGGAGGCGGCAGCTTGCATCGGCCGGCAGCGGGTGCGGCCATCACGTCGATGAGGGGGGGTTGTCGGCGACTCGTGTGGCTCGAGGCCTACGCTGCGCCGCCCAAGCCCTACTGCCGATCCAGCGCCTGGCGTTTGGGGCGAGCCGCGGTCGTCGTCGCTGATGCGCGCCAATCCAGCCAGTACGGCATCGAGGTGGGGATCTCGGGGTCCCAGTGAAGTGTGTAGACGACAGCGTCTTCAACGAGATCTTCCCACATAGCGACAAAGCGGGGCAACGAGACCCACGGGTTGGCGAGCCAGTCCTGGCAGGCGGAGCGCACGGCCTCCGTCGCCGTCCAGATGACAGTGTCGTTGATGACACTGGGCCACCCGCCCCAAGCGTTGTAGGCGAGGTGGGTGAGGAAGCAGAAGAGCACAGCGACGAAGATGCTGCGCTGCCCGCGGCTCAGCTCGGCGCGCCAGAGGGTGTTGAGGATCACCCCCTTGAAGTGCTCCAAGTCGGCTCGTTCCGCCAGCTTTGGGAGGGGCGGGGGGCCCGCGACGCGGCGGAGCATGGGGCTCGGGAGGGCCTGTATCCCTCGGGAAACTATGTGCCCGCCCTACGATAGACGAAAAACTTGATGCAGCATGCGCCCCCAGCATGCGCACCTGAGCTCCGAGATCGCTAAAGTAAAAAGAATTCTGACGAGTAGTAAGCATGAGTCGTCGTGTCCGTCGCCGGTTGAATGAAAATCCACTAGACCAATGGACCCCTGCCACTGTGGCCGCGGCGCAGGCCAACAGAGCACGTCGCTATGGTCCTGCCGGCTATAGCAGTGTGGAAGGTAGACCAACACTCGATGCACACGTGCAAGGTAGACTTTACATATCACACCTAAATGACAGTTTAGACAGTGTAGCTCCACCAGGGCATCCACGTCGCCTAGACATTCTTCACTGGCTTGCCGATGTTGTTAGTCGGGGACAGTCTGGTAATTACCGGGACGACTCGGGAAACATACGGCAAGATTGGCAGCGCTACGCTGCTGCAAGAGCGGATTGGTCAATGGAGCAGCACGTCACTAACTTTGGGCGCGTCGTGCAGACGTTTAGGCAGGCGGTGGCACGGATCGTACGGCGGGCCAAGTGGCGCCGCATCATTAGGGCCCTGAAACTGCGCGCAAGGGACGGACATGGTTTGCTCACAAGAACGGTCCTTTACCAAGGGCGACCAGGCCCTAGTATGTGGCCCCAAGTGCGGCGCAACCCTAACTGGAACCCAGGGCTTCGTGGGACGGGTACGCAGGGACATTTCTACAATAACCCTAACCCTAACCCTTAGTAAAAAGAATTCTGATGTTTTGGAAGCATGAGCCTAGACCAGTGGACCCCTGCCACTGTGGCCGCGGCGCAGGCCAACAGACCACGTACCTATGGTATGCCCCCCCACGTCCCATTAAGCCGGGGACCCATTACACTCGGGATGCATTACGGAAGTGAGCTAGTTGCCACAAGCACTGGTTCCTGGACTCAGTATGCCCAAGAAGTTATCACCCGGGGGCATGTGGGTGATTACACTGACCCAAATTCCGCTTACGGAACAATACGGCCTGATTGGGCGCCCTACGCGGCAGCAAGAGCAGCTTGGTCACGCGCGCAGCACGTCGCTAACTTTGGGCGCGTCGTGCAGACGTTCAGACAGGCGGTGGCACGGATCGTACGGCGGGCCAAGTGGCGCCGCATCATCAGGGGCCTAAGACTGCGCGCACGAAATGGATCAATGATAGCCCATTCTTCGCGATCAGCCCCTAGAATGTGGCCACGTGTGAGGGACCCTGCGCAGGCCTCCGACCAAGAATTGGCAAATTATTATGCGCGATTTGGTCCAAGCGTACCAATTGGTCCAAACGAATCGGTCTCTCATTATGGGGGCCTTCGTGGGACAGGTACGCGGGGATTCGACTAACTTAGTGCCACGCGACCGTTATACACACGGCGCCCCCCTGAGATTCGGTTGAGATGCAGATGAGCTCGCCAGCTCGCGCGTGTAATTTGTCGATCGGCCGTCCTATTCACACATCTCATTGAGATTGTTATCTAAATTGCATGTTCACAGCAATTGTCTCCTCTTTTTTTTCACCACCTGAGATCCCGAATCTCAGCCCTGCAATTATGACCCCAACTGCCCTACCCTGCCCTGCCGTACTGCCCTGCCCGCACACTGCCGCACAACTGCCCTGCCCGATCCCCTACCTGCCCCGGGTGTGAAACCCACACTGCCCTGCCCGGCCCAAACCACACTGCCGAGGTGTGAATAGCCGGCCGCTCGCGAGGTCTCGAACAAACTTCTCCATGGCGTATATGGCGGCGGCGGCGGCGGCTCGCCCTTCCCTCCGGCCGCAATTCCGATCCCGCCGCGCTCGCGGGAGGTGGCGCATACACCTTACGCCCTTTCTCCTCAACGGCTATCCGTGCTTGCTGTGCCCCTGCGTGGTGTGTTTCAAGTTCTTACAACCCAAGGTGATAGAGGGCAAAAAGATCGATTGCGCTCTTGCCGATCCGCACCTACCTAGGCTCTTGGGTGGCACGCCCCAGCTCTTCACAACAAACCTGGTTAGCGTCGGTCTCTACCACCCAAGACTGCTTTCAGACGCTTACGCCAATTTCCCCTCAACCTGCGCAAATCGTGACCGGCACAATTCGTGATACCCGAGGAGTCTGGAGCTTCAGCTGGTGAATCATGCCGCTCTCGGCACAGAAGCAGCGCGAGCGCCGCGCCGCGCAGCGCGCTGCCGAGGCTCAGGACGCGGCTCGCGGGCAGCGCAACCGCCCGGCGCCGAGCAGGTGCTAGGCCGCCTCCGCTGCGCCTGCTTCCTTGCGCGCCGCTGGACGTCGGCCGAGAAGACCGCTTCCCTCTGGGGACCCGACTCCGCGAAGATCGCGCGCGCGTCGTGAGTGGCGGCGCGCGCGCGATCTCCGTTCCCGGGCACGCCGGTCGCAGTGGCATGGGCTCCCAGGCTCAAAAGCGCTCCCGTCAACAGCGAGCGAGCGCCGCCGCTGCTCCTCCTCCCGCCGCCGCTGCTCCTCCTCCCGCCGCCGCTCACCGAGACCCGCCGCCGCCGCCGCCGCCGCCGCCGCCTCGCGCCTCGCCTCCGTCACCGCCGCCCTCCATCTCGCAGCGGCGCGTTCCTCTGATGGCGCGAGCGCCTCGCTCACCGCACACCGGCGCCTCGCCGCCGCCCCCCCCCCTTCTCGCGCCGCTCCGCTCGTGGCCGCCGCCTCCCCTGTCAATCCCGCCGCCTCCCCTGTCATCCCGCCGCCCGCACCACCGCCGCCACCGCCTCGCGCCTCGCGCCGCCGCCACCGACCGCCCTCCCCTGCGCCGCTGAGCGCGGTGCAGGGGGTGAGCCCCCGCTGCGCAGCCTCACCGTAGTGCACTGCGCTCTCCGCGCCCCTGACGATTAGTGAGGAGGTGGTGATGCACAGCATGGAGCTCGGCGAGCGTTTAGCGAGCCCCTCAGCTAGTAGAGGGAAGAAGCTAGTGCTAGAAGGGAGGGAGGGGCGTTTCGTTCTAAATTGATGAGAGGACTAGCACTCACCGCCCGCACACTGCCGCCCATCCCTCCAAACGGGCTTCTTGGGTGGAAAGAGATGCCACCGGTTACTCAACGCCTCTTCCGCTTGCGAGCGAGCACCACCTTCGGCCACTCTGGTCACCGCATGCGAAGCAAATCGCGCCGTGCGTCGCCGTGCGTGCGTGTGAGCGCCCCTGAGCAACCCTACCCACCCCACACGCCCACCGGCGCACCCTCGGCCCGCACACGCGCCCTGGCGACCCACAGACCTCCCCCGCCGCCGCGCGTTCGACGTGGTGCCGAGACCGCTCCGGCGGCATGACAGCCCCTGCTGCTTCCTGTCGCAGGAAGCGCCGCGGACGGCGCTGATCGTGCGTCCATAGAGCCAGCTCCGCGCGATGCCGTCCTTCCGGGCGACGACGCTCGCCTTCTGCAGGGCACACGGTGCGGCGCTGCGCTGTCGCGAGCGCGCCGCCGACATTCACTCAGATTCGCCGAGCGCTGCGCGGCTGGCTGACGCCGCTCGCTCAGGCGGGCGCGGCTTGTAATCCCTCGGCGCCGGCGACATTGATCCGTACAACGTGGCCGGACAAGGCCACAAAGCTTCCACGGGCGGGTGAGGCGCCGGTGATCCTAGCTAGCTGCCCTGCTGCTGCGATCGCCGCTGCCGCTGCAATAGCCGCCGGCGCAGGCACGACGACCATCATTGGACCATCCACCGGTGCGGCGAACATGTGTCTCGGTGCCCTCCCGCTCGTCTTGTTCATACTCCATCGCCAGGGTGTGTCGCGCACTTCCGTCCTGACGCTCCCGCTGCTCGCGGCGCGGCGTCGGTCGCCGCAGCCGCCGCTCCTCCCGCGTCCCGGCGCTCCTCCCGCGTCCCGGCCCCGCGCAAGCAGCTCGGCAGCCAACGCTTGCGTTTGGATCACGCCCTCCCACACCGACCGCAACGACCCAGGACGCCGGCGGCGACGAGGGCGAGGGCGAGGGCGAGGGCGCCCTCGGCTCGGCTAGAGCGGCCGAGAGGCAGTGCGGTCGCGCCTTTTACCGTGACCGCCGCGCCGCCACAGCGGGCGAGCTCGCGCGGGTGTGGCGGGGGCGAGGGGTGCCACGTGGCGGGGGCGAGGGCTGCTGCGGCCGTCAGCGTCAGTCTGCGTGTCGGGGCGCGTTCGCCCGCGTACGGCTCAGACAGGCGTCGGTCGCCGCCTCCGCTGCACGCGGGGCGTTGCGCTGCGCGAGGGCCGCCTGCAATTGCTAGCCATGTGCTTGTTTCACGGCGGCAATGGGTCACGCTCACGCCTCACGGGTGTGGGGCACGCGACGCTCGGACGGGTGTGCACTCTCGCTACCATTTTTCACATCTGCTGGTTGGACTAACGGCGTATTCTGTCAAATAAAAAGTCTGCTCCTTGGTCAGAAGGAGCCAGCGCGCCGCTCCTCAGGTCGGAGCCAGAGCTCGGGCCGGCGCCCGAGGAGGTCTGCGCGTCCCGGCATCATGGCTTTTACCTCGCCGACCGTGGTCATGATGCCGACGGGAAGGAAGAGCGTCTCGGCCCGCGAGACGTCGGGCCTGCTGATACGCACGACCCGCTGCCCGCGCTCGCGGTACCCCTTCAGGATGGCGACGCTAGCGAGATCCTTGACGGAGAACATGACGCCAGCGCCGGGATGCGCTGAGCGGGGCAGCCCTTGGAGGTCGGCGTCGGTCAGGCAATACTCGCTGCGGGCGCGGACGATGCCGAGCTGTGCGACGCCGGCGGGAACGAGTAACTCGAGTCCGAGAGGCGCAGAGGACGATGCCATGAGCTCCGCGCCGTCGTCGCTGGGCAGCGTGGCGACGAAGCGGGCTAGCCTTCGCAGATGGCGATAGTGGCGACGTCAGCGGTGTCGAGGACCAGCGGACACCTAGTGGGACGCCTGTGTGTCAGAGGAGCGCGTCGAGAGCGCGTCCACACCGCACAGGCACAAGTGTGCACGCGTGCGGCCGAGTGGCGGCGCGCTCGCGCGCGCGCTGAGGGTGGTTGAGGTGAGATTGACCACCGAGCGCTCGCGAGCGGCCGTGGGGAGGGTCCGTCCACGGTCTCTGTCCTCTAGGAGTCGCGCGGGCGGCCAGGGAGCGCGTGGGAGGTCACCGCATGCGAAGCAAGTCGGGGCGGGGTGCTCGCTCGCAAGCGGTGGAGGCGAAAGCGGTCTGGTCCTGGCGAGGGATCCGGCGAGGTACTTCCAGCCTGCTGTGGGAACAGCTGACGCAGTCTCGCCGAGGCTCGCCCAGCAGGCGTGACCTGCCTCAGCAGTGCCAGGTCGGCCTGACTCGGCGCTCGATTCAGCCTCCGAGGCCCGGCATCTGGCCAGTGGGTGCACTGGACAGACTCGTGGAGGTGGTGGCAAAAAGTCCGACGCGACGCGTCCACCCGACTGCGACGGCTTGACGGCTGTCGTGCTGCCAGCACGACAGCCGTCAAGCTCTTGCCGCCGTACCGGTCGGCTGGAGACGCGCGCGCGCGACTCCCAGGGCAGTCTTTGGCATGGCCTCGCCTGCCTGCGCACCCGTGCGTGCATGTCGCGCGCAAACATGGTCCTGCGCGTTGGCGCTGCCCACCATTGCGCCATTGCGCGCATGTGGACACGACCGTCGGTGACCACAGCAGCGTGTGCGTCTTGTGATGTACATGTATTTTAGCTCTAAAACTCGCCCGGCGAACACCGACTGCGAGAGAGGGATCGCACGCGCGCGGCGCGCCAGCAGCAGCCCGGGGGGAGGGCGCGCTCTCTCTCTGCCTCTGCGCAGAGCTCTGGGCAAGTGCGTGTGAGGCGCGCAGAGCGCGCGTCCGTTGCACGGTCCGACTAGGGCACCAATCGGCGCCGAACGCGCGCGCCAGAGCGGGTTGGGGTCGCTCGGTACATGCCCTGGCGCGTGCCAGGACGGCTGCCGAGGGCCTGCGGCAGGGGGCGAGAACGAGTGGAAACCACCAGAAACCACCGCGAGACCGGGCGGGATCTGCTCTGGGGTGACAGGGGATGGTTGGGTATGCGTGGCTACGGGTACTATTTGGTACTACTGGAGATCTGGGACCCTTCTCGGGCCCTCTCGAGCTCTGGCGCAGCGCTGTGCTGCAGGCTGTGCGAGTGGTGTGACGGCGCGCCTCTCGGTGGTTGGGCGTAGGTCGTGCCGTTGGAGGCCCGGAGCCGCGGCGGCGAGTCGCGCATATTCGTCGCCGGCGCGCGCGCCGGCTGTGAACAAACGTAGTCGAGAGGGGGACGCACGCACGCGCCCCTTGAACGAGGCTCGGCCGTCCCACAGACTTGACGAGGCGAGACTCGCCTCTCGGGTTGACTCGGCCAGACAAAAACCCGGAGAGGCGTGGGAGTACCTCGCCAGGTCTGGTCCCAGCTCCGCTGAGGGCCCTGAACATGTATATGGGTCCTCTCTCCGCCCGCTCCGCCCTCTTTGCCTACTGGCGCGGGCTCGCGATCTGCGCCGCGGGCGGCAAGTACTCGCGCCTCTGCTCGGCGCTGCCGCACCTTACGCCGCAGGAGCGCGGATCCGCGGCGAGCGTGCGAAAAGCGAAAAGCGCAGTCGCAAGCTGTGTCCTCCACGCTCACAGCCAGAGAGAGCACCTCGCTCGGCCAGCATATGCCTCGCACCCCGCTCACCGGCTGCTCTTCCGCTCGGCAGGAGCGGCTCTGCATCTACAGCCTCGCGCTGCACCTCCGCCTCTTTGGCGACGGCCACTACCGCAGCGGCACCTTCCAAAACGATCTGGCTAAGAACCTGCGCAACGTCGCCCTCCCCGCCACCGGCGTGCCCCTCTCCGTCTTTTGCAGCTGCCGCCCGCTCGCCCTCCTCTTCGCGTGGCTCCTCCTCCCGCTCGCGGCGCTGGTGGCGGCCGTCCGCCGCCCCTCGAGCGGCGGCGGCTCGCTCGGCGGAGCCTTCGCCTCGAGCCTTCTCTCGGACTGGTCGTGGTTCCACTACTGGCGCCTGAACTGCGTGCTCGCCTCGTACCACGCGCTCGCCACCTCGGACCCGGGCTACGGCCTCGAGGACTCCCTCCTCTCCCTCGCCCGCGCGTGTGGCGAACCTTCCCGGAACCTTCCCAGAGCCTTGCCGGAGCCCTCCCCGTAGGACAAGCAGCTGTTTCTCGCGGCGTGCGAGCGGCAGGGCGTCGCCGCCTCGCCCTCCCTCTCGGACCGGGCGATTGTCGTCAAGCACCGCAACGAGGAGGGCGGCCTCGGCCTCCACACCTTCCGCAACGCGGTGCGGCGGCTACACCTCGGCAAGCCCCCGACAGCAGCTCTCCCCAGCCCTCGCGCCGGTGCACCAGGCGCACGGAGGAGACTGGATCCTGCAGCCCGCCCTCTCGAACGCCCCCTCGATCGCCAAGCTGCTCCCGCCCGTCGCGCCCCTCTCGACCCTCCGCCTCGTCACCGCCTCCCGGGCGAGCCTGCACCAGCGGCCTGCCGAGGCCTCCTCCCTCGACGAGGGCGGCGTCGAGGTGCTGTCCGCCTGCTTCCGCGCGGGGCGAGCAGGCGCCTCGACCGACCACTCATGCGTCATGTTCGACGTGGACGTCGCGACGGGCGACATCCGGCGCGGCACGACCAGCGCGCACTGGTACCAGCTCGGCTTGGCTCGCGCTCGCCGCTGCCCGCTCTTCTCAGAGGGGCACACTGTCGAGGTGCACCCGGACTGCGGTGCGCCGGTGTGCGGCGAGGTGATCCCGGACATGGCCTCGATCGCCTCGCTGGTCCGCGAGGCGCACCGCAAGCTGATGCCCGGCGTGCCGCTGGTGGGGTGGGACGTCGCTATCACCGCCGAGGCGGGCGTCTGCCTGCTCGAGGCGAACCTCTCCTGCAACTTCTTCCGCGCCTCCTTCGACGAGCGCGTCTACTTTGCCTTTGCCGAGGCGCTGCTCGGCCGGCTGGAGGGCAAGGCCGGCAGGTGCTAGCTCGCGAGAGGGGCCCGGGCCACACGGCCCTTGCCCTCCGCAGGGCGGCTCGCTACGCAGTATCGCAGTTCAGTACCACACTGAGAAGTGAGATATGAGGCCCCATATGACTGCCCAAAAGTACGGTACACACCTCCACGATAGCATGTGGAGAGTGGCGGTCGTGACGACATACACATGCACCATGTGAAATTTTATGATTTTGTTATTTAGAATTTACGTATTACGACAATCGACAAATTTTATGTTTGCTCTTGACACTTCTTGGAGCGGCTCTGCGGCTGCACACTGCTCGGCACCCCCCCTGCACATCTAAAGCCATCCCTGCTGCTAGGGGGGCGCGGGGGTCTGACCCCCCCAGCAGCAGAGCGCTGCTGCTGGGGGGTGGGTCCCGACCCCCCCAGCAGCAGAGCGCACGGACCCAAGATGACCCAGCTCTCCCGCGCCTCTTCGCCGCCGCCCCCCCTCCACCCTCGGCTCGTGTTTGAGCGTACGCTCGAGGCGGTTGTGTTCATCGCGCCTTCGAGCCCGGTTGGCAGTAGGAGGGCCCGCCGGTGAGACCACTGATTTTGGTGCCGACCATAAATTCTCGCCACTGGAACACATGCTACTTACAGCTGCTGTCTGAGTGTACAGAGATGCCAGCACCCCCCACAGGCAGAGCGCTCCTGCTGGGGGGGGGGTCCGGACCCCCCCAGCAGCAGAGCGCTGCTGGGGGGGGGGGGGGGGCCCCACCCCCCCAGCAACAAAACGCTTCTGCTGGGGGGGGGGGGGGCCGCCCTGGCTTTTAATGTGCAGGGGGGGTACCCAACAATGTGCGGCCCCTCTTTAGTTTTTCCCCCGGGGGGGGGACCCCCCCAAATTTACCAAAGAAATGGGCCTCCCAAAAGCCCAAAATCTAGGAAGGGTTTTTCCTTTTAAGAAACCCGCCCACTGTCTCCCCTATGAATGGGTTCTTCCAAAAAAAAAAAGGGGAACCCCCTCTTTTTTTATAACGCGGGGCATCTCAAAAAATGGAGTCCTCTTTAAAAGCACAAATGTGCCCAGAAGAAACCCC
>NW_005201412.1:397738-401314 GCF_000372725.1 Emiliania huxleyi CCMP1516 | reverse complement strand
TAAAACGCGCGACGGCAGGAGACGTCTCAAGGTAGCCAGGGAGCGAGCGCGGGCCGACGCCACACCGATGGGCGTGTGGGGTGGGTAGGGTTGCTCAGGGGCGCTCACACGCACGGAGGGCGAGGGGCGGCCCCATCCCCTTCAGAAGCAGAGAGTTGAGTGTGGGGGGGGGGGGGTCGGCCATGGCTTTAGATGTGCAGGGGGGGTACCGAGCAGTGTGCGGCCGCTCTTGAGTTTTCCGTCAGGGGTGGCGACCCCCCAATATCTACAGATGATATGCGCATCCTAGATGCCAAACATCTAGGATGCGTTTTCCATCTAAGGACACCGGCCAGCTGTCTCCACTATGATTGGGTTCTGCAAGAAGATAGATGGTGACGCGCGTCTTTTTTGATAGCGCGTGACATCTCAGATACTGCAGTCGTCTTCAGACGCACAAGTGTGCCGAGATGATACCCTCATCTTGGGTTAGTCCATGCATCCCAGGATATAATGTGGCATCTGAGGATGCGCAATGCATCTCAGGAACCGTGAGCGCGTTGTCGGATGTTTTCCAATATTTTCGATCGACAGTGTCCACGGAGTTTTTTTGCCGAACCCAGAACCCGAAATAAAAACCAGTCTTACATATAGGCAACCGCAACCGTCCATGTAGTAAAGTCAGCATTAGCACCACAGGGCTAAGTGCCCCCCACCATCACTCAGTGGCTCCCAGTTCCATCACCATCAATAGTATTCCACAGCGACGACAGAGTAGTCACATGCTCACATCTCACTTATACGACTTAGCATAGCAACTGAAATTAGCATAGATTCACAGTCTCCATTCCAACTTTGATCCAATGGCTCACACGCCGCTCAAGTCTTTATAATTTAACTTGCATTTTAATCATTAAATGCCAAGGCCCAAGCATCTTGGGATATGCGAAGCATCTTCAGACGGATGATTCGAGCATCCCAGCACCCAGGATGCTCCGGCATCTTAGTTGAAAAAAACACCTAGAGATGCTCGATCATAGGCAAGACAGTGTGCAGTCCAAGTAGGGTGCATCTTAGATGCATATTATCTCAAGATGCGCATATCATCTGTAGATGGGGGGGTCGCCGCCCCTGACGAGTGACGTTCCGGCAACCGTTCCCACTTTTCCCAGAGTTCTCCGGTTTTGTTCACATGTGTTGCCGCTTGCGGGGGCCATCCTTCGTTTAATATATATCAATCTGCGCTCTCCTCTGCTGCTGAGCTCATTGTACGTTGAGCGCGTGTCTTGTGCGGCGCACCTTCTTCTAATTTGTACGTGTGTGCAACGAGATCAATCGTCAACACAAGAAGACGGTGCATGCGAATGTGTGGAACTGTGATCAGTTGCCTCGTCCTTGTGACCGCTCGAGCGACTCTAACGCCGCCGCCGCGCCAATCACTATACAACCGTTGCTCACCTCGCGGCCGCGGCGGAGAAAGTTGAGCGCAAAGGAGAGCACCGCGGGAAGGGGTCGCACCGCCTGCAGCACCTGCAGCGCCGAGGAGCGTCAGCGCGTCGGCTGCGTCTCGGCTGCGTCTCGGCTGCGTCTCGGCGGCGTCTCGCCTGCAGCGCCGCGGCCGTGCTGACGAGCATCAGCGTCTGCTGCAGCACCAGCATCCACCGCTGGCTCATGTAGCCTGCGGGCAAGAGGCGCAGGCAGGGGGGCGAGGCGGCAATTCGGAACGAGCTGAGGGAACGAGCTGAGGGGTGTGTCCGTCGCAGCTCGGATGCCTCTCCACCGCCTCTCCGCTGCATCTCGCTTCGCACCTCGCTTGACCAGCGTCTGCATGAAGAACTCGCAGACGTAAGCAACGTTCAGGCAGAGCCAGTACAGCCTGAAGTGCGCCGTCCCCACCAGCGCCGCGCCCTCTCCTCCTCCTCCTCCTCCTCCCATCGCGACGCTGACGTTGAGCCCGTGCAGCAGGAAGTGCCTACCTCGCACCTCTCCGCCCGTCGAGAGGCGCCCCTCGCCCGCAGCCCGCCGAGCCCCCCCTCCCCGCTCGCTTGTACAGCAGGTACTGCCACTTCTTCAAGCGGTAGAGGAAGCGGATCAGCGGCGTGGTGCCTCCGACGCCGGGCGTCTTGTAGTTGGCCGAGAAGCTGTTGACCGGGAAGCGGCTCCGCGCCAGCCACGGCAGCAGCAGCGCGGCGGCGAGCGCCTGTCCACACGACAGCCGCCCGTGGAGGAGAGCGCCTCGCTCGCACCGCCTCGGCGCGGCAGGGCGCCGTGCGCGCGGCGCGGCTGTGCGGGAGCGCGGCTGAGGCGTACAGGAAGCCGACCTGGCAGAGGTTGAGAAGCTGGTAGAAGCAGTGCTCCAGCATCTCGCTCCGGCTCACCGTCGCCTGAGGCAGAGGCGGAGGGAGAGGGTTGGAGAGGAGGAGGGCGGCACTCCGTCCGAAGGTCGGCCGCCTTCTCGTCGAGAATGCCGGACGCCTCGGAGCCGCGCAGGTGGACCCGCGCAGAGCCAAAGTCGCGTGCAGCGGAGAAGGCGGTGGCCAAGCCGAGAAGCGACAGGCCGACGTCGTATGCGCCGCGGAGGCGGAGGAGCGGAGTCAGCCGCACGTCGGCCAGGCCGAGCATGAGGTAAAGGAGCAGGAGCGAGCCGGTGAGGCGGTGGGTGCGGCCGTACCGCGGAAGCAGCATATGCGGGTGAGCGGCCATGGCGAGCAGCAGCCGCACGAAGAAGAGGGCGAGGGCGCCGTCGAGGAGCCGGCCGACTGTCAGGCCGGGCAGGAGCAGACGGGCAGCCTCGACGTCGTGGAAAAGTGTCGCCATTGTTCTGGTTAGTCTTGAGACCCACTCGAAAATCTGAAACGACGCACCCTTTGGAAACGCTTGCCGCCTCTCAACACCCTCGTATATGTTGCGGTACTTCAGCGCTCCGGCAGTGGAGAGTGTGCGGTCACTTTGTGGCAGGAAGGGTCGGAAGCGCTCCGGCAGTGGAGAGTGATAAAGAATTGCGATCGCCGATGGTAGCACCAGTCCGAGCCTGTTCTTCACCTTACTACATACCTACGCTCGCAATCCTACTACAAGCGGCTTCGCTCACAACGTGACAGGTGACGCCTACGACTACTACCAGCATCATGCTGCAAAGTCTAGCCTCGCAGACGCGGTACCATTGACAAATCTGCAATATACCCCCAAGTCGGGAGATCTTGCTCTGGAGGGCTGCATATCTAGCCTCACTGGGAGCCTGCCTTCCTTTGGGTCATGAGGGCAGGGAGGGGCCGGGCATCTCCTGTGGTGCATTCTTGGCAGCCAAGGAGCAAAGCACGCGGCCCTGGCTAGCTGTGGTGTGGCCGGGAAGCCGTGCGAAAGATGCGTGCCCGCACTAAAGATGCGGACCACACTAAATGTACTGCAGCTGCCTGCACCTAAAGTGAATGAACTAAATGTGGCGCTAAACTGGAGATAAAACACACTAAATATGTGCTAAATATGTGCTAAATATGTGCTAAATATGTGCTAAATTCGCGCTAAAGACGCACTACACACGCACTCGAACACACACTAAATAGCGCACTAAACTATCACTAAAGTTCATTCACAGCC
>NW_005201412.1:365052-384568 GCF_000372725.1 Emiliania huxleyi CCMP1516 | reverse complement strand
GAGAAGAAACTAACCAGGATCGCCCCTAGTAATGGCGAATGAAGCGGGCTGAGCTCACGCTGCCAATCTGGAGGCCTCGCGTATGCAGCGCCCCCCGAATTGTGGTCTAGAGAGGCGTTATCGGCCGCGCCCGCCGCTCAAGTCCCTTGGAACAGGGTGTCGGAGAGGGTGAGAATCCCGTACCGTGGCGGGTTGCGGCCTTACGATGCGTCCTCGTCGAGTCGGGTTGCTTGGGATTGCAGCTTGAATTGGGTGGTAAATTCCATCTAAAGCTAAATACTGGCGAGAGACCGATAGCGAACAAGTACCGTGAGGGAAAGATGCAAAGAACTTTGAAAAGAGAGTCAAAGAGTGCTTGAAATCGGTAGGAGGAAACCCGGATGGGCCCGGCTTCGGCGCGCCGACTCAGCCTGGGGTTCTCCCCAGGTGCACTTCTGCGCGCCGGGTCAGCCGCGCCTCGGCGCCGCGCCTCAACCCGGGAGCGGGGCTTTACGGCCAGCTCCCGTCCTGGCGCGGCCCGGGGCCCGGCTGACGGAACGGGCCCCTCCGACCCGTCTAGAAACACGGACCAAGGAGTCTGACACGTGTGCGAGTACCCGGGTGGCAAGCCCGCGTGCGGAATGAAAGTGAAGGGCATGCCCTGCCAACCGACCTTGACCTGCTGTGAGGGGTTTGAGTGGAGCACACCTGTCGGGACCCGAAAGATGGTGAACTATGCCTGGGTAGGGTGAAGCCAGAGGAAACTCTGGTGGAGGCTCGTAGCGATACTGACGTGCAAATCGTTCGTCGAATCTGGGTATAGGGGCGAAAGACTAATCGAACCATCTAGTAGCTGGTTCCCTCCGAAGTTTCCCTCAGGATAGCTTGAACGCAACGGTTTTGTCAGGTAAAGCGAATGATTAGAGGCCTGTGGGCTGAAACAGCTTGCACCTATTCTCAAACTTTAAATGGGCAAGAGGCCCGGGATGCTTGAGTGATCCCGGGCGGCGAACGGCGCGTTCAAAGTGGGCCATTTTTGGTAAGCAGAACTGGCGATGCGGGATGAACCGAACGCCGCGCTAAGGTACCCAAGTGTCCGCTCATCAGATACCACAAAAGGCGTTGGTACCTCCAGACAGCAGGACGGTGGCCATGGAAGTCGGAACCCGCTAAGGAGTGTGTAACAACTCACCTGCCGAAGGTACTAGCCCTGAAAATGGATGGCGCTCAAGCGGACCACCGATGCGCGGCCGCCGGCGCGAGCGCGAGGCGCCGGCGAGTAGGAGGGCGCGGGGCTCGCGGCGCAGCCTTGGGCGCGAGCCTGGGTGAAGCGGGCCCCGGTGCAGATCTTGGTGGTAGTAGCAAATATTCAAATGAGAACTTTGAAGACTGAAGTGGAGAAAGGTTCCGTGTGAACAGCAGTTGGACACGGGTGAGCCGACCCTAAGAGACAGGAAAACTCCGCCGAACGCGGCTGGTTCTGTCAGCCCGTCCGTCGAAAGGGAATCGGGTTAATATTCCCGAGCCAGCGCGTGGATGGTGGGCGGCGACGCGAACGAACCCGGAGACGCCGGCGGGAGCCCTGGGAAGAGTTCTCTTTTCTTCTTAACTGCCTCCTGCCCTGGAATCGGTTTAGCCGGAGCGAGGGCTACACGGCAGGCAAAGCACCCTAAGTCTTGGGGTGTCCGGCGCGCTCCCGACGGCCCGTGAAAATCTGGGGGAGCGGTTCGTTCTCACGCCTGGTCGTACTCATAACCGCATCAGGTCTCCAAGGTGAACAGCCTCTAGTCGATAGAGCAATGTAGGTAAGGGAAGTCGGCAAAATGGTTCCGCAACCTCGGGAGAAGGAATGGCTCTGAAGGCTGGGCGCAGGGGTCCTAGGCTCGAGGCCGGCTGGCTGCGCGGGGACTACGGCCTCACGGCTGCGGATCCCGCGCGGCCGTCCGGCGGACGGCCTAGGAGCGCTCCGGCTCTCCCTGCGCGACGAACAGCCGCTTCAGAACTGGCGCGGACAAGGGGAATCCGACTGTTTAATTAAAACAAAGCATTGCGATGGCCCGCGAGGGTGCTGACGCAATGTGATTTCTGCCCAGTGCTCTGAATGTCAAAGTGAAGAAATTCAACCAAGCGCGGGTAAACGGCGGGAGTAACTATGACTCTCTTAAGGTAGCCAAATGCCTCGTCATCCAATTAGTGACGCGCATGAATGGATTCGTGAGATTCCCACTGTCCCTATCTACTGTCTAGCGAAACCACAGCCAAGGGAACGGGCTTGGAAGAATCAGCGGGGAAAGAAGACCCTGTTGAGCTTGACTCTAGTCTGTTACTGTGGAACGACTTGATGGGTGTAGAATATGCGGGAGGGGCAACCCGACAGTGAAATACCGCAACCGTCAACGTTGTTTTACTTACTCGGTGGCGCGGAGGGAGGCTCGCCTCACTTCTGGATCCAAGCCGCTTCGTGCGCGCGATCCGCGTCGGGGACACTAACAGGTGGGGAGTTTGGCTGGGGCGGCACGTCTGTTAAAAAATAACGCAGGCGCCCGATTTTGAGCTCAATGAGAACAGAAATCTCATGTGGACCGAAAGGGGAAAAGCTCGGTTGATTTTGATTTTCAGTACGAATACAAACCGCGAAAGCGTGGCCTATCGATCCTCTCGTCTTTGGGAATTTCAAGCTAGAGGTGTCAGAAAAGTTACCACAGGGATAACTGGCTTGTGGCTGCCAAGCGTTCATAGCGACGTAGCTTTTTGATCCTTCGATGTCGGCTCTTCCTATCACTGCCTCGCAGCGGGGGCCAAATGCAGGATTGTTCACCCACCAACAGGGAACGTGAGCTGGGTTTAGACCGTCGTGAGACAGGTTAGTTTTACCCTACTGCTGTCTGTTTTTCTACGGTAATTTGGTTCAGTACGAGAGGAACCACCAATTCGCATCATCGGTATAGCCGCCGCCGGAAACGGCGATGCGGCGAAGCTGCCATGCGCCGGATTATAACTGAACGCCTCTAAGTTAGAATCCATGCCGGAAGGAAAGCCACCTACCGGCCCGGGGACGCCACGAGCAACGGTAGCACTGCCTGAGCCGCGAGCGACCACAATTCACGGACCCGGGCCGACGAATCCCTTGCAGACGACTTGAATAAGGAACGGGGTATTGTACGCGGCAGAGTGGCCTTGTTGCCACGATCCGCTGAGATTCAGCCTTGGTTCTGACGATTTGTTGCGCGCGCGCAACAACCCTCAGGGCCTCTCCCGTTCCTCAGTCGCTCTCTCGGCGCTCTCCCCCCCTCGCCTCTCCTCCGAGCCTCACTCGCTCGGGGGCGGAGCCGAGGGGGCGAGAGCGCGATTTCTGCCCAAGGCAGCGCGCAGGCCACTGCGCAAACACACCCGGCTCTCCCCGAGCCGCCACTGGGCGCTCCCGCGGTCCCCTCCGGGCTGAATGCGGCCTCCGGAGCGGGCGGCGCGAGCGTCTGAGTCTACTCAGAGCCTTCCACGCTCTTCTTTGCGTTCCAAAGCACCCACTTCACCGTTACCTCCACCGCCCTCGCCACCGCCCACGCCGCCGCTACCATTCCGGCCACCCTCCCCACCCTCATCCCCAAATTGCCCCCGCCGCCCGTTGCAGCTGCCGTCGCCGTCGAGCCCGCCCTCCGGACGCTAGCCCCCGCCCTTTACCGCCGCCCTCGCCGCCACCCTCGCCTCCGTGTGACACTCCGCCTCCCGCCCCGCCGCCGCCGCCCTCCAGCATGCCGCCGCTCTCACCCTCTCCCCTCCAGCCGCCCCACCGCCCTAGCTGGCCGCCCCCCCCTCGCCACCACCGTCACCTCCACCGCCCTCGCCGCCGGCCTGCCCCAAGGCAGTGCGCAGGCCACTACGCAGACACACCCGGCTCTCTCCGAGCCGCCACGAGCCGCTCCCGCGGTCCCCTCCGGGCTGAATGCGGCCTCCAGAGCGGGCGGCGCAAGCGTCCTACCCCCCTCAGAGCCTTCCATGCGCTCTTCTTTGCGTTCCGAAGCACCCTCTGTAGCATCACCCAGTCACCTCCCTTGCCACTCTCCTTGCGCACTTGGCCGAGGCGTCGCCAGGCACGCACGCCGCTCCCTCCAACCCCGTGTCGGCCTGCCGCCGCCCTCGCCTCCAGCCGCCCCGCCACCCTCACCGCCACCGCCCTCGTCACCACCGTCTCCACCGCCGCTGCTCTCACCACCCTCGCCACCACCACCATGCCCGCCTCCCTCGCTGCCACCCACGCCGCCGCCACCGCCCCCACCCCCTCCGCTGCCCTCGCCCTTGCCGTCACCGCGCCGCGAGATCTCTTACCTACCCCCGGCCCTTGCCCTCGCCCTTGCCGCCGCCCTTGCCGCCGCCCTTGCCGCCGCCCTTGCCCCCGCCCTCGCGCCGCCGCCTCCCGCCCCGCCGCACCGCACTCACCCCCGCCCCCCTCGGCCTGCTGCCACTCTCACCACCCCTCGCCCTCGCCGCCGCCGCCCTCGCCGTCGCCACCGTCTCTGCCCCCTCCCTCGCCGCCGGGGCCCGGCCTCGCGGCCACGGCACCCTTGCCCCCACCACCCTCCTTCGACCTTCCGCCCCCGCCCCTGCCCCCACTCGCCGCCGCCCTCCGCCCCCCTCCCGCCTCGTTCCCCCTTGGGTTCGTCAAGCGCCCGCCGTTCAAGTTTCGGGCGTTCATGCCTAAGTGAGGGTGTGTGCGTCTTGGGTCCCGGGGTTGTGTTTTTGTGTGAACGGGAATGCGCCACGTGTGATTTTCGGGGCCTGGGGTTGTGCGTTTATGTGAACGGGAATGTGCCGCCCTGAGACGGGCAAAGGTTCACGAGGTCGAGTGTTTCTTCCGCGCCCACCCAAGCGGGCGGACTCACTCGCTGCCGGCTTCACCAAGACCGCGACAAGCTCGTCGGCATGCCGCCACGCAAGCGCAAGGCGGCTAAGACCTCCGCGCCGGTGGTGGTCGAGCTCTCATCCGACGACGAGCCGGCGGCCGACTCGCGCCGTCGCTCGCGGCGCAAGCAGGTTCGCGCACATGCGCCTCGCTCTGTGGCGTGCGTACGGCCGCCCCTAACACACGTCCGCCTTGACCGGACAGAACACCAACCACGAGCCGATGGGTCCGGATCGGCGACGGAGGACGCGAGCCCATCTGCCTCACCTGGGGTGACTACCGCCGGCTCGGCACGCCAGACGGCACGGTCGGCCCGGAGCAGCTGCTTCTCAACGACACCCTGGTCGAATGGTACCTGCGCTTCAAGCTCGAGAAGCAGCTGCGCCAGCTCGGGCTCGCCGAGCGGACCTACATCTTCTCCCCTTTCTTCATCAAGCGCCTCCGCCTCGCCCTGCAGCGCCGAGGCGCCCCTACACGCAACTGCGGCGGTCGCTACACCTCCCTCGCAGCACACCACACACACCAGCGCACACGCGCACGCGCTCACGACGGTCCGCCCGCGGCCCGCTGGTCGGCAGGAGAGGCGCTGCGCAAACTGCTCATCAAGTGGGTCGCGGGAGTGGACCTGCTCTCCAAGGCGAGAGAGGAGCCGAGAGGGGCCGAGAGGGGCCGAGAGGGCAAACACAGATCAGCTCGAGATCAGCCCGCGATCAGCGCGAGATCAGCGCGAGATCAGCGCGAGATCAGCGCGAGATCAGCGCGAGATCGGCCCGAGATAAGCCGGAAGTCAGCCCGAGATCGGCCCGAGGTGAGCTCGAGGCCCTGCTCGCCTGTCCCCGTCCACGAGCCCCGCCTCGGGGGCCACTGGTCCCTCGGCGTCGTCTGCTTCCCGGGCTCGCGCCACCTCAGCAGTAGCAGTAGCAGCACCTGCCAGCCCACCACCCACCACCCACCAACCACCCTTCACCAGTCGGTCGCCGCCCTTCGCCTCCCTCTCCCGCCGAGTCTCGCGCCCCTCCCTCACGCCTCCCTCGCGCCTCCCTCACACCGCCCCCTCCGAGCAGGCCTCGTCCTCGCCAACGCCCAGCCGGCCCAGCCGGGAGTGGCAGAGGCGCAGGCGGCGGCGGCCTCGTGCGGAGGCTCGCCTCCCTTTCTTCCCTCTTCCCCTCTTCCCCTGCTCCCCTCCTGCCCTCCTTCCCTCCTCCCCTCCTCCCCTCCTCCCCTCCCCTTCCTCGCTGGCGGTGCCAGCGTCCGCCTGCACGCCCTCGGCTTCAGCCTCTAGGCAAGCCCTGCCTCGGCTTCAGCCTCTAGGCAAGCCCTGCCTCCTCTTCCTCGGCTCCTTCCTGCAGCACCGCGGACACCGCCAGAATCTACGGCGACTTGCGCATGTCGTCGCGCCGCCGCCGCGCCGCCTCGCCTCGCCTCGCCTCGCCTCACCCGCTGCAGCCGCTTGCCACAGGTTCCTCAACCTCTACACCGCCGCGCGCAGAGAGGAGCTGCGCCTGCCGCAGGCGAGAGAGGCGGCCGAGAGGTGGCCGAGAGGCGGCCGAGATGCCAGCCGAGTTCAGCTACGGCGCTCGCCACGCCCTAGCCACGTCCGCGACACGTCCGCGACACGTCCGCGACACGTCGCTTGCAGGTGGCGGTGTGAAGGGGGTGTCGCCGCCCGCGCCGCTCCGCCTGCGCAGAGGCCGGCGAGGGCAAGGGAGGCGAGTGGGAGGGGGAGGCGGAGGCGGTGGCGGCGTCGGTGGCCGTGCTGCCGCCGGCGGAGAGTGTAGTCGTGGGCGGCGGCGCAGCAGACGCAGTGATTGCCACCGTCACGCCCGAGGTGGACCTGACTGCGGCTCCGGCGGAGGCGCAGGCGGCGGAGGAGGCGCAGGCGGCGCAGGCGGCGCAGGCGGCGGAGGAGGCGCAGGCGGCGGCTGGGGCTGCCGAGGGGGAGGTTGGCGGTGCTGCGGCGGCGGTGCCGCTGACGGAGGTGGGTCTCGCTGCCGTGGGCGGCGGGGCGGCGGGAGGGAGTTCGGCGGCGGGAGGCAGCTCCGTGACCGGGGTGGGGGGGGAGGAGGAGGCGGAGACGGAGGAGAAGGTGGCCGGGGAGGAGGTGGCGCAGGAGGAGGAGGAGGAGGTGAGCGACTCGGAGGAGGAGAAGGAGGAGCCGATGCAGGAGGCGGAGGAGGCGGAGGAGGCGGAGGAGGCGGAGGAGGCGGAGGAGGCGGAGGAGGCGGGGCTGGCGGCGGTGGCGGCGCCAGAGGCGGGCGGCGCGGCGCAGCCCGCAGAGGCGGAGGCGGTGATGGCGGAGGCGGTGATAGCGGAGGCGGCCGCGGCGCGAGCGGGCGAGGGGTCGGCAGCGGAGGCGATGGCAGCGGCGGAGGCGACGGTGACGGTGGCGGCGGCGGACGGCCAGGCGGCTGCCGTGGTGGAGGGGAGCCCGGACGAGAAGGGCGTGGCGTGGTTCACGGTACACAGCGTCCACTGCGCGGCATGCCACGCGTGTAAACAGCGCCTCTTCACGCGTGCATCTGTGAACAGGCGCAGTCGCTGCCTCACATCATCTGCCATCTCGCGCCACAGCAAGACAACGACTACGACTGCGGCGAGCACACGCCCCCCCCCCGCAGCGCACGCCCCCCGCAGCGCACGCCCCCTCTTCTCGCGACATGAGCGAGACACGATTGCGCTGAGCGACACACTTTGCCACAGGTGTCTACATGCTCCACTTCGTCGAGTGCTCTCGCCGGCCACAACTGCCGCCAGTGAGAAGGCCCTGCGTTCAGCCGTGAGGTTTGCGCGAGTAGGAAACTCGCCTGTGCGGAGAGGCTGCCCTCCTTCGCCAGCGCGCAGGGCCACTGCGCAAACACACCCGGCTCTCCCCAAGCCGCCATTGGGCGCTCCCGCGGTCCCCTCCGGGCTGAATGCGGCCTCCGGAGCGGGCGGCGCGAGCGTCTAAGTCCTACTCATAGCTTTCTCCACGCTCTTCTTTGCGTTCCGAAGCACCCACTGCGCTCTTCTGTAGTGCTAGTGGCTAGTGCATCGCCTGGTCGACTCGCTTGCCACTGTCATTTGATTGCCCCCGCCCTCTCGCGCCACAGCCGCCACCGCGCCGGCCATCGGAATTCGCGTCGGATCTCTCTCCTCTCACTGCGATGTGGCCGCCCACCGCCCTGTCACCACCGTTACCGTTACCTCCACCGCCCTCGCCACCGCCCTCACCCCCTCATGCCGCCGCTACCATTCCGGCCACCCTCGCCGCTCCCACCCTCATGGCCTCATCCCGTCGCCTCCCCCTCGCCTTCGCCGCTACTTGCTCGTATTTTAGGTGCGTCCACGCCCACCCGTGACGAAAAACGAAGAAGCACCAAACGCCCACCCGTGACGAAAAACGAAGAAGCACCAAACGCCAAGCGTGAGGACGCGATTTCATATAAGGGTCAAAGCAGGTTTCGAACTGGCGACCTTCCGCTTGCGGAAAGGGAGCCAGCAAGAGATCGCTTCGAGTGAGAGAGGGGTCGAACTGGCGACCTATATAGCATACCGAGGGAATTAGACCAACAGATACACATACAAGAGACGCCCGAAGTGCCAAGAAGGACGTCATTAGTACGAAACCTCAGAAGGCCATGGGCGCCGAGAGAACATTCCCCCGAGAGGACAAAAAAGAAAAAAGAAAAAGTCGACGCGCACCCCCTCCTTGCGCAGTGTCCCTCGCTATGTGTCGCCGCTATCGGGGCACGCTATATCCTGCGTAGGCAGGGCAAGCGGGGGCGGGGGGCACTCCCCCTGG
Organism: Emiliania huxleyi CCMP1516; assembly: GCF_000372725.1. NCBI lineage: Eukaryota > Haptophyta > Isochrysidales > Noelaerhabdaceae > Emiliania > Emiliania huxleyi. The sequence goes on along the minus strand of NW_005201412.1, from coordinate 375,911 downwards.
TCTGATACTGGGGTGTGACTGTCTCCAGTCTCGGAGGGGGGCAAGAAGGTAAGAATATCTAATTTTTTATTTTTAGGTGCGTCCACGCCTCGCACACCACCTTCCGGCATGGCCCGAGACGCTTGGTTTCGTCCTCGTCTCCTCGCCCCTGCCCCGCCCCCCTTCAGGCGAGGCCCTGGCGACTCAGCTCGTGCTATGGTCACCGGGTGGGCAGCTGCGCCACGCTCTCTTCGAGAGCGATCGGCGGCGGCGGCTCGTTTTCCGCACGCGTACGGCGGCCTGCTGCCGGCGCGGCACTTCGGGAATTTATTTTTGAGTACTTGTGTAAACTTGTGGGGCTGGTATGTTGTTTTTCGGGGGAGTTCGGGGCGGCGGAGTATTTTTGTGTGTGCGCGGGGGGGTGCGGTCGTTCCTCCTCGATCAGCCTCCCGCTCCCCTCCCTCTCGTCCACGATTCTCTTGAGGATGGACGCCTCCGACTCAAGCCGCTCCACCTTTGCCACCTCGAGCCGCCGCTGAAAGTTCCATCCACCTGCTTGAGTCAATGTTTCCTCTTGAGCAGCCTCGCCTAGCACGTGGCAAACAGAAGGGGCTAGCTCAGCGAGGGCCTTCTAGGCGGCCCGCGGGTAGTCTCACCCCATCCCCAGGGCCTCCAGGGCTCGCACCTCAACCTCTCACAGACCAGCGCATAGCGGTGTGCAAGGCATTATCTTTTCTTTCCTGTCGAACCTGTGTGCTAAAAGAAAGAAAGAAAACAGACACCCCAAGGGAGGCTGTGAGAGAGAGTTGCACCCTTTGAACTCTTCTTTGGCTATGAAGCAATGTTCAAACCGACCTCTGTCGAGCCTGAGCTCGGGCAGGGGCTGTAAGGTAGTGAAAGACCTTCCCTGGGTCTGTCTCTCACACCCTCACTGTCGTCGTATGCGAGGTTCTTGTTTTCTTATCACGTGCCAGTGCGCGCCAGTCCCGTGCCCAGTGTTGTGCGAGGGAGTTTTGTTGTAAAATTCTTATCACCCTATGTGTGAATTCCAAGGGTTTCCTCTCGCACCCTACCTGGTTTCCTTTCCGTGTTTCCTGCTAGTTTCCCTAGAGCACCCTCTAGTTTCCCGGACTCTGAGCCGAGTCTGAGGCTGGTTTGGGCCCCAAATCTGCCAAATCGGCAGGTGGCGTTTATTTTTGCTTGGGCGGGTATCATGACGGGGTAGGTAGGGTAGGTCTGGGCCCTCCCGTCGGTTTTTCCCTCTCTTCAAGCTGAAATTTTCACACAGAATGCAGGCCATCGCTCCCTTCTGCCCGTGCCTCGGCGCTGGCGACGACAACGCTGGCATGGAGCTAAAGCCCATGAAGGCGGCGAACAGTGATGACGAGGCGGCGGCGGCCGGCAGCAGCAGCAACCTTCCAACCTCCGGCCTGCTCGGGATGGCCCTTCGGCCGGTGGCAAATTTCCAGCAGGCGCGTGCTGCCGGCTGCACCACCACCGCACGCTCTCTCCGCACTCATCCCACATTCACCGCTCAGCTGAGGCCGTGTGTCCGGTGGCCGTGGCATGCTGAGCCCGCCGCCCGCCCCGCCGCAGCGGCGCGCCGAGGACGCGGCGCGGAGGGATCGCGCGGCCGCGCTGATGGAGGGGTGCGACATGAAGCTGCTCACCGCCAAGGGACCGGTGCCTGTGCGGCTCGCGCTCTCTCGCGACTCTGCGATGCTCACGTACCAGTCGCTGGGCGGCGCGACCGAGTCGGGCGTCATCTCGCTCGCCATCGTGCGGGAGGTCAAGCCCGTGGTGGCGGGCGGCATCCTCCGCTCCCAGACGCCGGTGATACATGCGTAGCAATATCAATAGCTCTCCGCTCCCAGACGCCGGTGCCGTGCGCGCGGCCTTGCGAAGCGGCGGCCGCGTGACGCGTGCGGGCGTCGGGGACCACAGGTGCCGCTGCAGTGGAGCGTGGTCGCCGACGACGAGACGCTCAGGCTGGAGGCGCCGACCGAGACGGTCAAGGACCAGTGGATGCGGACGGTGGCGGAGCTGTCCAAGCGGCAGGCGGATGCGAAGGTGCGGCGGGAAGAGGGGCTGCACTGGCGATGCCCTACCCTACCACCGACTCCAACCCCAACCCTAAGGTGGAGCGCAAGATGGGCTACACGCGCAAGAAGCTGCACGACCTCGACGAGAGGAAGAAGGAGGCGGAGCGGCGCAAGGCGGCGGTGCTGGCCACGTGCGCGCCGCCCTCTGCCCGGGAGAGGGAGAAGGGCGAGAGGGCGTGGCTGCTGGGAGGGAGAGGAGGGCGAGGAGGAGCGAGCGAGCCAGGGCGCATTCACTCAGCCCGCGACACCGCGCTGCGCAGGTGCGGCTCGAGTGGGATGAAGCACACGGCGGCAGCGATGATGAACCGACGCTGAGGCGTGTGTGTTTCCTCTGGATTCCTCTCTGTGGTGGGCGAGGCGTTGTGTGTGTGTGTGTGTGTGACGGCGTGCTCCGATGAGAGAGCCGGGGCGCACATGTCCTCCGAAAGAGCGACGGGCGCGGGGCGGGCGCGCGCGTCCGTCTCTCGGTGGTGATCTCGCTCTCTGTGCTCTGAGTAAAACGCCGTAAACTCTCTCAGACCGTCAGTCTCCTCAGCTCACCTAGCTCCTCACCTCTCTCTCACCAGTGTGTTACGCGCCTCTTTGTAGCGCCGCGCGGCGGCCGCCCCCACCCCCATGCCGACCCCGCACGCCCGGAGCGACGGCCCGGCCCAGGCCGTGGCCCAGGGGCTTGCGCGGCAGACCGCCAGACGCCAGACAACCTCCGGCTCTTGCCGCGTCCCCGCGGAATATCTGCAATCTCGCGGAGGCCGCGCGCCGCGCGCGCGATCGGTCCTCCGATGACGAATTCCACCAGAAAGAGCGTCCAGATGTCCGTGCAAGTACGGCACAGGAGACATACTCCCGACCTACTCTTCGATCAGCCTGTTGCCGATCAACGCAGAAGGACCCCTCTGCCGCAACCACACACAAATCACACCTAATGTCGGTTCTGCTTGGAATGCAGGTATGCAGAGGCGATGGCAAAGGACAGCCAACTCCACAGCGACACTATAACGACGCCCGCCACGATCAGCCCGATCTTGGCTCGATCTCGCTGCCGCTTGAGCATCGCAATTTCCTCATCGTCCAAGTCGCCATGCCGTGGCCATCGGTCGGCTTCGAGCTGCCGCACCCTCGCCGCTGCGCCACCACCACTCGCTCCGCGGAGCCTGCCCTTCTTCTGCTGCATCTGCTGCTGCCACTGCTGGAACAGCTCCCAGTCGTTGCTGCTGCTCGACATCGACATCGCACAGCGCGATGTTGAGTTGCAGCGGGAGCGGCGCACACCGGCGCTGCAGTGGCGACGTGGAGGACGGCGTGCAGCAAGTTCACGGCTGCCGCGGCTATAGGGTCGTCCGATGTTGCAGTGCGAGCAACCCCCACACACGGCGCTGCTGTGCACGTGGGGGCGCGTGGGGGCGGGGGCGGGCGATTTCCACACGCCCCCTGGCGAGTATTCAATAGAGGCCCCGCCCACCCAGGGTACCCTCTCCGAGGACCCATTCGGTTGCTCTTTCGAGGACTCGCCGGGGCTCTGCTCCAAGAGACCTCGAGAGAGCGTGCGTGTGCCTCTACTCGCCAGACACGGCCCTGTGCAGGAATTCACGGCTGAAGCTACGACGACCCTACGTTAGCATAGCGGGCCGATAAGGCCGTCCACACCCGCGGGGATGGTTGTGTGGTTGCCTCCCCGACTCGGACGGCCGCCTCAGAGGGCGGGAGTGCTTCCTCTCGCCCTCTCACCCGCGGGAGATGGCCGAGTCCACGGAGCCGCACGCTGCCTCTCCTTGGACGCAAGGCTCCGACTTCTATAGAGAAAACCCCATCTGCACCAGCGTTTTAAAGTGAAATCGTTAAGAGAAATCGATGCCCCGCGCGGGCTGGGCTTTGGGGTAGGCAGCCACCCTTTCGAAGGTGAGGCGTATCTGCCGACCTGTGAAGACGCTTTACTTGCGAGCAGTGCGTGGACCAGATGCATGACTGGCGCACCGGCAGCGGCCCTAACCGTTTGGAGTGACATGAAGCTCTGTTCACACAAAAACATAATCCCACAGCCAAGACCTGAGGGAGGGTGTAGAGGATGTAGAGTGTAGAGCGCTGTAGAGCTGTAGAGCTGGAGAGTGCTGTAGAGCTGTAGAGCTCTACATCCACCGCGTGACGAGGCGGGTGCGTTGTAGAGCGATGTAGAGGCGCTCTACAACGTGAAATCTCTACAACAAACTCTACATCATAAGCGGCGAACGAGGCACGGTCGCTCTCCGACATGAGGCGCGTTGCACTTACCAGTGCTGCCCTGGCCTTCTGTCTGCCCGCCCAATGGGTGGGAGGTGCCTCTGCTGCTGTGGCATGCCTCACGGCTGCGACTGGCCGGCGCCTCGGCGCGTCAGCTCGGCTTGGCGTAGCGATCGTGGCCAGCGCAACTCGCCTGGACTCAACGCTCAGCCAGGAGCTCCCGCACGCGCTGGCGCGAGTCATGGCGCATGCAACGCGTCTGAATGCTCGCCTCGCCTCGCGCAAATGCGACCGTCCTCGCAGCCGATAGTCCACCGCCTGCTAAAGAAGCACAGCGACGAATGCGGCACCGGCGACGCATGGCAGGCTGGTCATGACGCAGTTATAGGGTGTTGTGTGCCGTCAGAGTGACCGTCTCTGTGTGTCAGTGATAGTCAGGGCCGTCCATCAGAGCTCCAGTAAGCTCGGAGACACCCCATTAGTGCGACTCGACCTCTTTGAGTCACTGCCTTCCCGGCGGTTTGGCTGTAGAGCCTCTACAACAAACTCTACAGCAAAATCGCGCTCTACATCGCTCTACAACGCACCCGCCTCGTCACGCAGCCGATGTAGAGCTCTACAGCTCTACAGCGCTCCAGAGCGCTCTACATCTCTACAGCTCTACAGCGCTCTACACTCTACATCCTCTACACCCTCCCTCAGGCCAAGACGCACAAGCAAGCACAGACAGTCGAGAAGGGAGAGACAGCAGCTCTGTTCACAGAAAAGCACATTCACAGCCTTGTTATGAGAAGAAAATACGTCCTATGGCGCTATGCGCTGGTCTGTGAGAGGTTGAGGTGCGAGCCCTGGAGGCCCTGGGGATGGGCGGAGACTACCCGTTCACACCTGCACCTGACGAGCTTGTTCTGTATGGTGGTGCACGCCCTGCAGCCCAGCCCTGCTGGCCGACCCGGCCAGACATCAAGCGCGTTATGACCGCGCAAGATAAAAGGGTGGCTAAGGGCTCTGCCCGCAAGGCGCCCGCGTCGCAGACGCGGTACCATTGACAAATCTGCGATATACCCCCACACGAGCAAATAGCCAAAATCCGAATACCGTGCACGAATCCGGCGATGTGGGCCGTGGACGGGGGCAAGCCTTCAGCTGGTGCCGAGACATTCGTAAAATTGAAGCCAAGAATCCGCCAAATCCGTGCTTTCGCGCTCCCGCCGCTGATCGAGCCCAGCGTGCCCGCGGCCGCCTCCCGCGCAGCACCGCCGCTGCGGAATCGGATCGATCCCATGGAGGAGGAGGGCGCAGTCGGCCAGCGCAGCAGGCGGAGTCCCTCCCCGCGCCGGAGCCCCCCTGCAGTCGAGGGAGTCCTCGTTGGCGATGAAGGTGGCGACATCGAATCGCGGCCGACACACGTCACGGGAGGAATGGGCGATGAGCGGGAACGATGCGCGCTACGACGCCGACTCCGCCGTGCTCGTGGCCGCAGAAAGCCGCGCTCCAGGAGCACGCCAAGATGCAATGGCACGCTTGCTTCGATTCAGCTCTCGGCAGCAGAAGTGGGGCTGGAGCGGGTGGGGGTGGATGCCGATTGAGGGGGAGCGTCTCCAGCTGCGCCCTGTGGCAGCTGCGCCCTGTGGCAGCTAGTCGAGGGACTTGGTAGTTGTGACCCCCCTGAGTGAGGACAGGAGAGAGAGAGCGTTTTGTGGTGTTTGTTGGTGTACGCAATAACGGGACAGGGTGGTTGTTCTCTCTATCTCCTCTTCTAGCTCTTAGCATGAGCTGCGCCTCCCGCCCCATCCTATCGAGCTTTTTTGAGAGCTTTTTTTTCGGTGCACGCGTCAGCTAAGCTAAGGCGCGCGGCAGAGCGCCCAAAACCCGAGAGCGCCCAAAACCAGAGACGGGCCGGCGCGGCGGTCTGCCCGGCTCGCCTCTGCGGGCCGCGCCGTCGGCCCACCACGGCGGCGCGGCGTCGGACCTGCTGCCGTCGCGCCGCGCCGGCCGGCCTGCGGCGCTGGCGCAGTGTTGACACACGCAGAGAGGTTCTGAGCTCCCGCTGCCGCATTCACCGGCCCGCAGCCCGCCCCGCGCAGGACACCCCTCGGCAATGGCTGACGACCCGGACCAGGTGTTCGAGAGCACGGAGTCTGGCGCCTCCGAGTCGTACCCGATTGAGGCGGGCCAGATCCGCAAGGGTGGCTTCATCATGATCAAGGCGCGCGCCCGCCCGCCGCCGGCTGCAGATCGCGTGCAGCGCGCCGCGTCAGCAGAGCGGAGCTGTCCTCGCGATGTCACCCAGCCTTGCGAGCCGCGAGCGGCACCGCCTCGAGCCACCAGCTGCCTGTCGCAGGGCCGCCCGTGCAAGGTGTCCGACGTCACCAGCTCGAAGACCGGCAAGCACGGCCACGCCAAGTGCCACTTCGTGGCCATCGACATCTTCACTGGCAAGAAGGCGCGCCGCACCTCGCCGCCGCCCGCCGCCCGCCGCCAAGCTCGCCTCTCTGGCCGTTCCGACACTCGCCAGGGGCTGGCACGTGGCGTCTGTCCGGCCTGGCCGTCCCCGCCTCTCGCCGTCCCCGCCTCTCGCCGCCTGCCAAAGAGAGAGAGCTCCCACCGCCCGGCCGCCCCCGCGGCTGTGCGCGCGACTCGCTGAGCGGTCCGCCCCGCCTCGCCCTCGCTCGCAGATTGAGGACCTCGTGCCTGCGTCGCACACGACCTACGCTCCCTTCGTCAAGAAGATCGAGTACCAGGCGATGGACGTCGACGAGGACGGCTTCATCACCGTCTTGGACGCTGAGGGCAACACGCGCGAGGACCTCAAGATTCCTGAGGCGATGGCGCAGCCCCCGCCCGGCGCCGACGAGCTCTCCAAGAAGATCAGGGAGCACCTTGCGGAGGAGAAGGACTTTTACGTCATTGTGCAGGCGGCGTGCGGCACCGAGCAGATCATGGACATCAAGGTTATGACCAACTGAGCCGCCGACGCTGGAGCGCCCGACCGCGGCCGCCCTACCGTACACCTCTCTGTGTCCTTGCCCGATGTGCACGTCTGTTGGGTCTCTCCCCGCTCCCCTCTCTCCCCTCTCCCCTCTCCGCCCCTCCCCCTCTCCCCTCTCCCCTCTCCGCCCCCTCCCCCCTCGTACATCGTCAGCCTTGGCACTGTGAGCATGCTTTGTGTGCGCGCGGGGGCGCCGCGCAAACACCTCCCCACGTGCGCGCGACAGCGGAGTCAGTGCGCAGGAGAGGTGGGGCGCGCCGGGGCGTGTCTGGTTTTATTGCTGCAGCAGCGCTAACGTAGAGAGAGGCCACAGTCGGCTTGCAGGTCTCTCGTCGTCAGTTTCCTTTACTTTCTCACCGACGATTTGCTGCTCCGGCGGTCCGGGGGGGATGTTGTGGAGGGGACATATGCTGATGATCCTGGCCCGAGGATTCGTTCGTTCAGAAAGCTTATGCTGGGCGGTCGTTAAGGTTCACTCCCCGCACACCGGCCCCGGAATAAGATACATCATAACGGTTCCTAGTACCCCGTACTGCTCTTAGGGTACCCCTAGGCTTAAAAGGGTGGGCCCTGGGGCGCCTGCGGCTTAAACGGCTTAAAACCTGCCCGGGCAGGTTTTTTAAGAGCTGCTGGGCCGCCGATTCCTTAAACGGTCTTAAACGCTTAAACGGTGCGGGAGAGCTCCCGAGGTCGATGGTCCGGGGGGAGGCTCCCGGTAGACGCCGGAGGCCGGGAAGCTGGCTACAGTCAGCTAGCACGCGCCCCCTATGCGAGTATGGCTCCTGCCAGTGCACCAGACAGACTTACAGATGTGTCTTAAGAGGCGGGTTTGTCCCTTCCCTCTCTACATGTACGGACTACGCCGTACGCGTAACGCGCGCGTGCCCCGCTCGGAGGTAGGGGTTCGCGCGCGGTATACTCTAGTTACTACGAGACCGTACATGGTACGAGCTGACTACCACTAGTTAATTCAAAAAAGACTTAGACTACCACGCGAACATGGACGATGGAGGCGAGGTCGATCTCCGCTCAAGCTTCAAGCGGCATCTCGTCAAGATGAAGATCTCGAACTCGATTGCTTACGATTCTCGGAATCTCGCGGTCGCGCGGATCGCGTTCCCACGTCCGGTCGATGCACAGTCCACAGAGATCAGAGTCGTCCGCAATGCGATGTGGCCAGCTTCACACAGGCGTTCCAGCGCTTGTCCACCGAGAGAGAGCGCTAGGGGCTGCGCGCGGCGCCGGGCGCGGGGGACGCGCACGTGCCGGCATTTGCATCAGTCCATTACACGACATAGCACTCCGCCACTGCTCGGAGACTCAGACTGAGACATCAGACACACACCAAGCCACACACAGGCCGTGGCTAGCTGCGCGCCGCGCCTGGACGAGCGGCGAGGAGCGGCTGCGGTGGAACGGCTCGCGGCTGGCGGCGGCGGCGGCCCGAGGGCCCGTGACTCCCATGGTCTTTCCGCCCCGCCGCGCACCGCCCCATGCAGCGCTGGTTGCAGGTGCACGCAGGGCCGCGCCAGAACTCGACGACAAAGACGGCGCGGCAGCCGCTCGTGACGCGGCTCACCGAGTGGGGCTTGTGCGCCGGGAAGACGAGCATGTCGCCTGCCAGGACAGGAGGAGGGGTGCCTCGCCGACGACCCTCGGGACCCGCCTCCCTTCCTGCTTCTTTCCACCCCTCCACCTCTAGGCAAACCTCGCCCAGCGGCGCAAGGAGGACGCTGGGAGGTGCAGGACGCTGGGAGGTGCGGGCGAGGCGTGCGGGCGAGGCGTGCGGGCGAGGCGTGCGGGCGGGGAGCGGTGTGTGTGCGCTGCTCGCGCCTCGCTCAAAGTCGTGCTCCGTGTCGACGGGCGCCTAGCCGGGAGGGGCCGGGAGTGGCCGGGAGCGGTAGGGAGGCGCGGTGCGGCGGAGGGTGAGGCAGTCGAGACGTGCGAGCTGCTCGGGTCGTGTGTGCTGCGCGTCTACCGCCGCGCCTGGCCCTGCCTCGCCGTCGTCGTCGAGAAGCGTCCGCCCGTGAAGTCGCCCGTGCAGCTGAGCATCACCTGCAGCAGAGGCGTGCCGAGGGTGAGGCGGAGAGGTGGGGGCGGGAAGCCAACCGTGCGGCGGAGGCACGTCGGCGGTGAAGAGCGAGCCGTGGTCGCAGTGGCTGGCGCAGACCTGCAGCAGGCACGCGCGCGCTGAGAGCGCCCTTGGAAAGGAGTGTCGGCGAGCAGAGGGAGCGCCAAGCATGCCATACCCTCTCCCCCCTCCTCCCTCTCCCCCCCCCCTCTCTATCTCTCTCCCTCTCTCCTCTCGCCGCCCGCGCCTGCCGCTTGCCGCTGCCGTACTCATGGAACTCGACTGTCCTACTCGCGCCGCCACGGCACTGAGGGAGCGCGCTTCACGCGGCGCCTTCCCGAGCAGCTGACCGCCTCGCACGCATCGACCCGTCAACAGAGTAGCTGGCAGAGCAACTACTCGACCCGCCGCTGTCTGCCGAGGCGTCGCTCTCGCTCGACGAGCCAGAGGCGCTGAAGCGCGCCCCGGCAACGCCCTCCAGGTCGTGGACTGCGTTCAGACCCCACGATTCGACGTCGATCCTTCGCACCTGCTCGTGGATTCGCTGCACGATGGCGTCCACAGACGCAGACAGGCCGCCGGATTGGAGGTAGAGCGTGAAGCCGGAGTCCGGGTGGCTCGAGCGATGGTCGCTGGCGGCTACCTCGAGCACACCAATCTCGGCCGCGCTGAGGAAGGAGGGCAGCCGCACAATGGCGGCATGCTGTGCGTGAGACGGGTCTAGCAGCGCCGCTCCCCTCGGCAGCAGGTCAACGTCGTCGCTGAGTGAGGCGGACAGCCGGCGAGCGTGCGTGAAGATGCCAAACAGGACGAGCAGTGCGCCGAGCGCCTGCAGGAGGGGCCACATCTGGCGAGTACAGACCACGCCTGCATTCAGCCCTCGCCGAGGGCTCGAGCATGCAGCGAAAAGCAGGGCCACATCGCCCGCCCGCGCCTAAAAGAAATCCTTTTGCGCGGCGGTAAAAAGGAAAGTCCGTGCATCGAACCCGCGTCGGGGAGAGGGGGGACGACACTGCTTCTGCAGCGTGCACCTCGATCCTGCACCGTGTTTGTTATGACCCCCCCCCAATGAACACACCAGTGAGGAAGGGCGAGACGATCGAGGGGTCCCGTACCATGCGGAATCGACCCTATCCAGTGCTCAAGTGCTCAATCAAGACACGACGTCACGTAGTATCTGACCTGCCACCACAATGTCAAGCCCAAAGCTCCTCCTCCTGACCCTTCCAGCCGCGCTGCTCGCGGCGGCAACCCCGCCAGCCGGCTCGCGCCTCGCCGCGATGCAGGCAGCGTACGATGAGGGCCGATGGGTTGGCGGAGCTGACGACGCTGCCTGCTCCTCGGGCTGGTCGGACGTACCGACAGGGCAAGGACGGGCCGCCGCCGCGAGACTTGTGTGGCTAGTCCGCCAGTTCCGCATTCGTTCATATCTGGATGTGCCTTTTGGTGACCTCTGCTTCACTCGCACCGCTCTCCGCTGGTTGCGCGCGTCAATGAAGGT
>NW_005201412.1:354885-358677 GCF_000372725.1 Emiliania huxleyi CCMP1516 | reverse complement strand
GAGACGCACAACCGCGCGCGCCCTCTCGCACGAGAGAAAGAAACTCTCGACACCGCACAAGAAACACCTCGCGGATGTGAGAGAGAAGTCTCGGCGTCGTCACACGTGGCGCACGCGCCGTGTGTGTGTGTGTGTGTGTGTGTGTGTGTGTGTGTGTGTGTGTGTGTGTGTGTGTGTGTGTGTGTGTGTGTGTGTGTGTGTGTGTGTGTGTGTGTGTGTGTGTGTGTGTGTGTGTGTGTGTGTGTGTGTGTGTGTGTGTGTGTGTGTGTGTGTGTGTGTGTGTGTGTGTGTGTGTGTGTGTGTGTGTGTGTGTGTGTGTGTGTGTGTGTGTGTGTGTGTGTGTGTGTGTGTGTGTGTGTGTGTGTGTGTGTGTGTGTGTGTGTGTGTGTGTGTGTGTGTGTGTGTGTGTGTGTGGTGTGTGTTAGTTACGGTGGTGTGGTGGTTGGCTAGGAAGTCGTCGGGTCGAGCGGAGGGCAAGCAGAGGGTGGGGACTGGAGGGGTGTGTGTGGCTGTGCAAGGGGGAGGGCGAGGGGCGACTTGCGCGTGGGAGAGTGTGTGTTCTGCTGCTGCGCGGGGGGCGCCGCTCGCGCACTCGACACGCGGAGACACTCGGAGCAGCACGCCCGTGCACTCTTGCCACTTTGCGGCGGCGAGGGCGCAGAGCTCGGAGCAGCGCTCGAGGCGGGACACGTCGAGGAAGGTCTTGAAGCGCGTCCCAGTGGGCGCCAGAAAGACCGTCGGCACGCCCGTCAATGGATCGGCAGCCGCGGGTGCTGGGCCATCGTCGTCATCCCACATCGGCGCCGGCGCCGCTGTCGGCGGGAGGCCCTCCGTGGGCGGCGTCGGCGCCGACGCCTCCTCGCCGCGCCGCACGACGAAAGAGTGCACGGCAAGCCGCGGCAACTCGACGAGAAGCTCCCTCAGCCGGCGGCCTGCCAGCGGCACCCCGTCCACCGAGAGAATAATGTCGCCGATGCGAAGCTGGCCGTCCTCGGCAGCGGAACCGCCGGCGGTGAGTTCGAGAACGACGTTCTGGGGCGAGACGATGAGCCCGAGCCCGCCAGCGCCTCGACTGACCGAGACGGCGAGGTCCATATAGCACACACATTTGCTGAGGCGCCGCACTGCTCGAAAAAAAAATCGTAAGGCCCCGCCGCCGCGGCTGCCGTCGTCGGAGATCTCCAGGGCAAGAATGCCCATTCACACCCGACGCATCCAACCGCGCCTGTGAATAGCGTCTTGGAGCCCTTAAAAAAGAAAAGAATCGCGGCGGGCTTTAAGCCCCATGCAACAAAAAATATTCAATACTGCTTCTTTTTGAAAAATTAAATCTTCAGCTTCGCCCTTGCCTCCGAGACTAGGGACAGAACCCACCCGTACACAGGAGAGATGGGACTGCGCCTCGCCCTCGCTTGCCCTGACTGCACAGGATTGCGTGCCCCGATGACGGCGACACTTAGCGAGGGTCACTGCGCAAGGAGGTTCGGTTTTGCCTTTCTCTGTGCTCTCGAGGAAATGTTCTCACGGCGCCCATGGCCTTCTGAGGTTTCGTACTAATGACGTCCTTCTTGGCACTTCGGGCGTGTGTTTTTTCTGTGGTGTCTAATTTCCCCGGTATTCGGTGCTATATAGGTGGCCGGCTGCAGAGCGCCCTCTGTTGCTCGACTCCCTTCTATATATTATTTGCTTCATCGTATAGCGATCCTCGATTGCAACGAGTGACTGCCGTATCGAACTCAGCAAGTTGGCCGAATGGCCTGAGGACCCTCTTATATGTTTTTTGACACCTGAGCGGGCACAATTTTGCTCAGGCGCCTCCTACGATTCGAACCCACGTTTTTGGCCAGACGGCCGGTGCGTTGGTTGTTCTCGTCACGGGAATCTATCGACTTCCTCAACTATACTGCTTCTTTTTGAGGCGAGATACAAAATCTCATTTTGTGTTCCTTAGAGTGTTGAGATGTTGTTGTGGTTTGATTACCACATGCCCACATGCCCATGGCAATTGCAACGGGAATAGGGCGATGTGAGAGACACACAACTCCAGCCGCAGTCGCCAGTCGGAGATCCGATCACACACAAATCACACAAGTAAAGCCCTGGTCTGGACGATTTTTTTGCGCCATCTCCCGGTATCTCGCAGCATCCCGCGGTATCCCGCGGTATCCCGCCATATATCGCCGCGGATACCGTGAAAAAAATCGTCCAGACCGTCAGGAAAGTGGCCCCTCCGATATATCGCGTCTGAGCGCGGTATGTAGCGGTCCCGGTATGTAGCGCGAACCCCGCTACATATCGTCCGGTGTTATGTATCGGTCCGGGGCGGTACATATCGCGATATCGGTCGGCGCGCTACATACCGCCTCCGGGGGCGCTATATAACGGCCGAGACGTCTGCCCCTTTTTTGTGGGACCCCTTTCAGGAAAACAGAGCCGGGCAAAAGACACACACGCCCTCGCTCGCTCCCCCCTCCCTTGACCAGACAGCGAAAACGAGACCGATACAGTGCCCCACGTACGGGCTGCGGAGTAGTACGGTGAGTGTGCGCGCGCCGCTGGGCGAAGCCCAGGGTAGATGCGTCTCGAGAAAGCAGTGTGGTGTGCCTCCTCGCCTCGCGTTCGCTGCGCGCGGGAAGAGAGTCTCACCGCCCCTCGACGCCCTTCTTCTTCTTCTTGCGTGGCGCGTCCGCGTTCTCCTTGTTCTCGCGCCTCTTGGACTTCTTCTTCTTCTTCCGCAGCGCCTTGACCTTCTTGGCCGCCTCCCCCTCCTGGTGCGCCTTGATCACGGTGTTGCTGCGGGGGGGGGGGGGGGGGGAGGGGGAGAGGTGTCTTGTGACATGGTTTGAAGCGCTGACTGCCGCAGGGCGCCGTGGGGGCATGCCTCGATCGGCAAAGCAGCGGGTCGGCGAGGAAGAGGAGCATCGAGTGGGCGCGCTCGCCCTATAGGAAGGTTCCCAGAAGATTTGAGCAGAGTCAAACGAGCCTGGCCTACTGCGCGGACTGTCGGCGCCCACTGGTCGTGGTCGCGCGCCTTGGCGTACTGCAGCTGCTCCGCCGCCGGCGCCGCCGCAGACGCCTCGGGCTCCTCCGACTCGTCCAGCAGGGGCGGCTCCTCCGGCCGCTTCTTCGGCCGCGGCCTCGGCACAACCTGCACTCACAGGTGTGGTGTCTGTTGTGTGTGTGTGTGTGTGTATAAAGAGCGTGGCAAAGGCGGTGGCCTCACCTTGCACAGGTCCTGGAGAAGGACCATGCTCATCGCAATCAGCTGGATGGGCGGGTCCTCGTCCTCGGGGACTCCTGCGTCGTGGCCAGGCCCTCTCCGATGGCCGCCTCCATCACCCCACCGCTCTTGCTCTCGCCTCCAGCTGCCCCGCCGCCCTCGCCACCGCTGTCGCCGCCGCCGTCGGTTGTCGCCGCCGCCGCCGCCGCCGCCACTGCTGCGGCCACCACCCTTGCCCCCGCCACCATCTTCGCCGCCCCCGCCACTCACTGGCACCACCCTCGCCGCCACCCTCGCCGCCACCCTCGCAGCCGCCTTCCCCACCGCTGCCGTCGCCCCCCCCCCCCCCCCCTAGTCAGAAAAAAGGGAAAAAAATTTACAACAAAACTTCCTATCCCCAACACTGGCGACTGGGCACGGGACTGTGGCGCACACACTTGCACTAACACAGGAAGAATTTTTAACACTGGCAAACAGGGATGGGAAGAGGACAAAATCCCCACCTTGCTTCTTGCGGAACAAGCAAACAAGGGTCTTGGGAGGATGCCATTTGGGGTGCGGGGGCACACAAC
>NW_005201412.1:350484-352613 GCF_000372725.1 Emiliania huxleyi CCMP1516 | reverse complement strand
AGCCAAACTCAGCCCTCGCGCCCCTCTCCTCTCCGCGCGGTCACCGTCACCGCCACCGTCACCGTCACCGTCTCACCGTCTCGCCTCTCCCCCTGCCCCTCTCGCCGCAGGCCGCTGCACGGCGCTCGCCAGCGGCGCCGCGACGCGAGCGCTCTCGCCCCTCCCCCCCCCCCCACCACCGCTAGGGCCGACGGACGCCCCGCGCCTGCGTCCACCCCCCGCCGCCATGAGCCGAGGCTCATGGCGGCGCCTCGAGAGAGCCGCCGCGCGGCGCGGTCGCCAGTCCGGCGCAAAGGGCCAGGCGCCGGTCTCCGGAGCGGGGGGGGCCGTCCGTGGGGCGAGGAGGGCGGAGGGGCGCTGCGGGGCCCGCCCAGCGGTGGGAGGGGCCGCGGCGGGGGCGTCCCGGTCCCGTGCACCGAGGCGGGGCGGCGGGGTGTGGTGCGGCGAGGTCGGTGTGCCGTCCGCCGCGCCCCGGTCCCGGAGCCCGTCTCCCGGCTCCGCGGGGCCCAAGTCGCTTCGTTTCGGGTGTGTTTGGCTTTGTTTGCAGTCGGTGTGCGCGTTTCCTAGTCAAAACGTCGCATTCGGTTCGCATTGCATCCCCAGTCCCATTCCATTCGGCTTCGGGGCGAATCGGTATGACTGGGGCCGCAGTTTCCCCAGTGTGTCCGCGCCTCGGCTCGTAATGGTCTCACCCAATCAAAGCGGCGCCCTCCGGCGTACCACTTAGAGGAATACGCATTTCTGCGGCGAATACAAACGCGAGTACGCGCACCGGCGCGGACACACTGGCACTTGTCTGGCGGTGCTGCCCGCGCGGTCGGTACCGCCCTCTCGGCCACCCAAGCAGGTGGATAGGTGAGGAGACGCGCAGAACGGCGGCCGCGAGGCAGCCGGCGCGGTGCTCCCTCGGCGCGGTTCGCCGGAGCAGACTTGTGCTTACGGTTTGAGCCGCGGCCCGGTAGGTTGACTGAGCGGCTGGTGCGTGTGAGGCGGTGCTGGGCGGGGTTGGGTCGCCACTGCGCGATCCGGCCCCAGTCTTGGTTACGTAGACGCCTAGTCAGCACGTGCCGCCGCGGGGACTCACCCTCCCCCGACGCAAAAGCTCCCTCGCTGTGCCCCTCCGGACCGGATGGGGCCGCCTGGGTAGCGGCTGTGTGTGAGAAGCAGATGGTTTCCCGATGGGCAGACGCCTCGTGCGCCTCACCCCGCAGCGCGGCTGGCTCGCAGCTCGGAGGTCTCCTCTGGGCGCGGGTCGGCTGGCTGCACTGTCGGTGGCGGTGGCGCCTCGACTGGCCCCGCGTAACAAGGCCCTGGCAGGCTCAGCGGTGCAGCCCTCCCCTTACGGAGCGGCTCCCGCCCTGCTGTGGAGCTGCGGCGTGTCGGTTGTGATGCGCTTCTAGCCACCGAGCGGTCGTGCGAATCCTTGAGTGGAGGCGCGATGCGCGGCGCCCTGCGAGGCCGCCCGTACTGGGCCGGCCCGCGGCTCGGCGTTGCGCGAGGGCTGCGGCTCTGACTAGAGCCGCGCTCCGTAACATGATTACGACACGTGTCCTTGGCTTTGTTGGCCTTGGAGTGAGCACTGTCGGTCAGACTCTGGGCGGCCGCGCGCGGTGGTCTCTTGTCCCCTCCGGAGACGGAGGGCTCTGACTCGGACCGCGCGCGCTGGCCTGCCCCTGTCTGGTCCGGGACTTCCGTTGTGGGAGGGGGTCTGGTCTCCGACTGGGCTCCCTCCCCGCGGGTTGTCTGCGGGCTACCTGGTTGATCCTGCCAGTAGTCATATGCTTGTCTCAAAGATTAAGCCATGCATGTCTAAGTATAAGCTAGGGTGCCCACAGGACCCAAAAGAAAATAGCTTTTCGACTCAAAAAGGGACGCACGAGGCAAATCTGATGTTGGCCAGTTCCAATAGGAGCGAGGCCTCTTCCGTTGGGGGACCGAGTACATAGGAAACGAGGGTTTCCCATTGTGTCCCCTTCGCGTGCGAGCGTGACACTGCACTTGGCGCCGAGCGCCCGCGGCTCAGACCTTGTGCAGGCCACCCCTCGGTGACCACGCCGGTCCGGACCGATGGCGCTCGGTGTGGAGCAAGCAAGACCCCCCCCCCCCCCCATCGGCGCGCGCTCGCCATT